>NC_056734.1:978269247-978306070 GCF_019279795.1 Protopterus annectens | reverse complement strand
AGGATTTCTCCTGTCCACCTGGTGAATCTGGGTGTACTAGGGCAGTGCAGCAACTTCCTTATCTCCTCCTACCACCCAACACTACAACCTGCGAGAGATGCACTTAATATAGCCAAACTGGAAGCAAAGCTCTCTCCGGCCAAGATTGTGCTAGACAGTCAAGAGGAGAAGGTTAACACCTGCATTACACCTCAGGCAACTCGTAGCCCTTCAAAACCCACACTGTCAACACCCAGACATAGCAACACTAAACCCACATATGCGGAGGCCCTTAACATTAACATGCCCAAGCAACAAGGACCTCCGAAGCTAAAACGCAAACGCCAGTCACAACCAAAGTGACACACAGCTCACAACACCAGTGTGCCAACCAACAACAGCCCCTCAGGCAAGACAATGTATTCAACATGTCCAATCTTGTCTCCTGAATCAGATTGACTTCTTCTTCGAATCAGTCTCCAGAGCTGTGGACGAGGGTAAGGTGGTCCACACAGCCTATCTGGACCGTGCCAAGGCCTTCAACACAGTCCCCCACTCTGGAATCCTAGATGAACTTACTAAGCTGGGCATAAATCCCTACGTCATGCGATGGGTTGCCAACTGGCTTACTGACAGAACCCAGACTGTAAAAGCAGCAGAGACTCCAAATCCAGCCCTAGACAAATGAAGTACCTCAGGGTCTTGTTTGGCATCTACTTCTCTGAAGTACAGGCCAACACTAAGGGACTCTGGCTAACAAATTTTGCAGAGGACTGCAAACTGGGAGCCATTATTGAATCCCCAAATGATTGATAGTCTGCAAAAGGGCCTTACAGAAACACATGCTTGGTGCCAGAGCCATGGGCTCAAGCTTAATGCCAAGAAATGTATAGTTATCCCCTTTAGAAAAAAACATGTACCCATGAATTACCACTTAGGTGGCAGGACACTCAACATCGAAAGTGTGATGAGAGATCTAGGGACACAGGTGGACAGTGGTCTCACTTTCGATAACCACATCACCACAACAGTCAGGAAATCCTATGTGGCACACTTCATCACTAAGGGCTTTTCATCCAGAAAAAAGGAGTCCTTGTCCCACTGTACTCATCCCTCATTAGATCCATTATAGAGTATAATGCCCAGTTTGCTATGTACCTCAGAAGGCATCTGCAACAACTGGAAAGGCCGCAAAAATACCTCACTAAAAGAATCAAAGGCCTGAAGCAGATGCCATATGCTGGCAGTTTAAAAAAAAAACCTCCAGCTGTACTCTGGCATATCGTCTACTCCGAGTCTATCTCTGCTTAACATACAAGGCCATGTCAAACCTGGAGTTGTTGGAGATGCTCCACTTAAAAGAAATCCCAATCCCTCAGCCACACGCTCCAGGGATCTAAACCTTATCACAATGAACAAAACATGCTGGAGGGATAGATTCCTGACCCACAGACTCTCCATACTCTGGAATAGACTGCCCATACATGTCAAGCAGAGTGCCTCCTTGGCTCTCTTCAAAAGAACCTTGATTGGATGGGAGATAAGAAATTCACCCCAGGGATCATGTCAGTTGCCCTGCTAGGCAGGGGTCCAGAGAAGTTAAATTGTGTGAAGAAATACCCAGAGAATTTTATAGTTAGGCATGTATGGGCCCTAGGGCCGATAGCCTAGTACCAACCTGTGAATGGTCCATGAAATTGAGTTATTTTAATTAAATATGAACCTGTCCAGTTGGATTTACCAGGTTGCTGTTTTTTTAAATGGCTCATTTAATGCAAACTATTTTATGTATTGCAGAGAGGGATGCAAGAACAATTTTTATCAAAAACCTTCCTTTCAGTGTGGTGGATGAGGACCTACAAGCAGTGTTTGAAGATGCAGTAGAAGTAAGAATTCCCTTAAATAGGGAAGGAGCAAGTAGAGGGTAAGTTTGAAGTTTGTTTTGCTGATATATTTTTTTTAGTCTTTACCCAAGTTTTCATAATTTGCTTTAAACCTTTTTACGTATTCAACTTTTTTGCAGTATGGTTAAGTTTTTTAGATCCCTGCTTTCCCTTATGTAATATGACTTGAAGTCTCTTACTGTTATTGGACAGTAAAATTACTATTTTTTCTTGAATACATTGTAAATGTATTCTAACATTTTTATATTGTAGTATTGGCGATAAAATTTAAATTTTATTTTCCAGTTTAGTCAGTATGCTATTAATCCTATGTGCTTGCTGGAGAGCTTTTTTGCCTCCATTTTCTGGACTGGATTCTTGCCTTTGTCTTTTTAAAAAAAGTTTTAAAGTTTGAGTTTAGAGTTTATAACCTTTTTAATAGCAGTTGGGATTTTAGAGGTGGTGTTTAGTGTGTTCAGTTTAGTACAGCCTTTTTGTGTATCTGGTAATTTTCTATTATATGTTGCCTTAAATGTCCCTAAGGCTTCAGGCTGTTTTTAGTTCATAGGCAAATATTACTGATGAGAGGGGATGTGTGGCATACAGTCAAATCCCCTGTGGCAAGAGTGTACTAGGTGAAATGTTTGCTTGTCTAATGGTCTGTGGATCATTTGGGGACTCTGACTGGCCAAAGCTTGAAAGAGGTCCCAGCGCAGAATCTTGGCATACTTCACTGGTGACTGATCTCTGTGGAGTTAGTTCACATGAAATCAAAACTGAGGAAGCTCTCTGCACCAGCTGGCAGTCCAGCAGGGTTTATTCCCAGTTTAGCATTTCTGCTGTGCCTGACTGGAGAATTCAGTCTTTGAACAGGTCAAGGATGTCCTTCAAGGATGCATCTGCAGTCCTTACAAATGGGTTGTCCTGTCGTCAGGCAGCCCTTCGGTCGGCCCAGATTCCAAAGTCTGGGTCTGGCCTCGGCTGGTGTCGCACTTCACCCGACGTCATAGCTGCAGTTCTTAGGGTATAAAGGCATCAGCCGACGCCATTTTCCTCAGTCTTTCTTGCCGCGTGGTGCCCGAAGCAGAAGTTGTTCAAGTGCCGGTCGGTCAGATCCAGAGATTACTGCCGAATACCATTTCGAAGACTTCTAAAAAGCTAAGTACCCCGTTGGGGACTCTTTCTTGCCTCAGCCGATGTCAGAAAAAGTGAATAATTGTTTAACTTGTGGGAAACAAATACCTCATAAAGATTTCCACTCTTACTGCTTACCTTGTTTAGGCCCAGACCACGACGTCGCAGCTTGTCTAGCCTGTGCTTCTTTTAACCGACGAACGCTTAGACGTCGGTCGGAATTTGCTGAGCAGTTTTTTGGCTCTGATTTTGCTTATATTATGCCGGCGGATCCTCCGACTTCACAAATATCCAAAAAACGCAAGGAAAAGGACCGACACTCGCGGTCTGTGGTTTCGGCCGAAACCGCGGTTAAGCCAACCGCGAGTGTCTCTGTTTCGGCTTAAACCGAGCAAGCGGTTCTTCCTTCAGCCGAAAACATGCCTTCTACCGAGGCCTCTTCAAGCCTGGTGGAATCTGCTTCTGAAATCCAACCTGCGGTTGCGGTTTCTCAGGATTTATCTGACACTATTCCCTTGGATATCTCAACTCCTGCACGTGGAGCTGCTAGGCCTCCTGCAGCCATGTCCATTATGGCCTTTGCCAGGGCTAAAGCAGCTAAACCTACAAAATCTGTGCCTGTTAAGACCCACTCTCACAGGCCCACCTCCAGTTCCCAAATGCTTTCCTTGGCAGAGGATCTTATTTCTTTAATCCGGGGATCCCAACCTCCTCCAGATAGGGCCTCTCATCCACCTCCAGAGAAGAGGCCTAGAGCAGAGCCCCCTGAGCCAGTGTCCACAGATGATTCCTCTGTTTCAGATAATACAGACCCTCCAGAGGCTACGTATTCCCCTTACGAAGACTCTGATGCTGAAGAGTCCATTCCTTCTGCCTCTCCACCTGAGGAATTTTCCTTTGGGGAAACCTTGCATGCTATGAGGGAACAATTTCAGTGGCAGGGCCAAGATTTTTCAGACTCCAGGAAAAGGCTTAGAACCTTTTTGCATTTACCACAACATAGGCCTTTAGCTATACCTCCAGTTCTTTCTGTTGTAGATGATGCATTTAATGATGCTTGTACTGCTCCTGATTCATTACCCCCGGCCCCTGCTAAGCCCGATAGGTACTACAGGGTCCCGGACACATCACCATTTATACAAGGCTCCTTTTGTAGATCCCGAGACTATCTCCCAGGGGCCTAAGGCTGTAGCAACTACCTCTGCTAAAAACCCCCTCCCCTCTGAAAGGGAATCCAGGTCCTTAGAGAGATGGGGTAAAAAAGTTTACACTTCTGCTACTCTGTCAGCTAGGGCCTTGAACTGTCAATTTCATATGATCCAATATCAGGAATTTATGCTTGACCAGTTAACTAAAAAACTGTCCTCTGATGAACCTTTTGATAAGAAGTATGTTCAGGAAATGGTACATAACATTCAGCAAGTTAGTAACCGTTCTTTAAAATGCGGCTGTGATGCACTGGAGGCTTCCTTTAGATCAGCCATGACTGGCACAGTTATCAGAAGGCATGCATGGTTGAAAGAGCAGGCCTTACCGGACCATGTCCTATCAAAACTATTAGATGCTCCCATGGACAAGGCCAATTTATTTGGTTCTCCTGCACAACAGGTACTGAAGAAGATGGAGGAGAAGGCACAATCTGTACAAACAGTGAAAGATTTCTTACAGGTCCAACCTCCAAGGTTTAGCAGGAATTGGCCCTCCAAAAATTGGTCCTTTCCAGACTCCTCTAAAGCACAGAGAGGCAGGAATAGGCGATCAAGAGGCAGAAACCAATCCAGGGGTGCCTACAGGGGACGCCAGTGGCAGGGTAACAACCAGCGAGGCACAGACACAGCCACCCCTACTGCAACAGGACAATCACAGTGACTTGGCTCTGGCACCGCCTACCAGGGAACAACTAGAAGCACCCTTAGGCGGAAAGCTAGCCTTATTCTCAATAAACTGGCATTACATCACGAGACAAGTGGATTTTACAGACAATAGACCAAGGCTACAGGTTCCACTTCCATACTCTACCAGGGAAGAGAGGAATGCCAAACCTACCGCCAAATCAAAAGACAGAAGCTCTAAAACAAATATCTCAATTATTAAGGATGAGAGCTGTGGAAAAGGTACCATCTATGGAGCAAGGAAAGGGATTTTACTCCAGACTCTTCCTGGTACCAAGAAAAGAGAACAAATGGAGGCCTATTCTCGACCTGTCCGCTTTAAACACTTTCCTCATTGTTCCAAAATTCAAAATGCTGACCCTTCAGCAGCTTCTTCCCATGCTGGGCAAGGAGTCTTGGCTGGTAACTCTAGATCTCAAGGAGGCATACCTGCACGTCCCCATGCGACCAAATTGCAGAAGATACCTCAGATTTCTTGCAGGATCAGAGCATTATCAATTCTCAGCATTGCCCTTTGGCTTATCTACTGCGCCCAGAATGTTCACGAAATGCCTGGCATCAGTAATTGCTCATTGCAGGCTTCAGGGAATCCAAATATATCCCTACCTGGATGACTGCCTGATACAAGCGGACAACAAAAACAAGCTAACAGAAGACTTACAAAGAGTCCTTTATCTGCTACAAGCCCTGAGATATACAGTCAATATAAAAAAGTCAAGACTGATACCATCCCAAAGAATAACCTTTTTGGGTGCAGAGCTGGACACTTCAAAACAAATGGCATTCCTAACTGCAGAAAAGCAAGAGCAACTACCTCTCTACTTCTTGGCATTAACAAAGCAGAACCATCTAACAGCAAGAAAAGTACTGCAAGCCCTGGGCTTCATGGCATCCTGCATAATACTGGTCCCTCATGCCAGACTGCATATGAGAAAGCTACAGTGGTACCTAAAGAATCTTTGGTCTCAACACAAGCACAGCTTAGAAACCAAAATTCCAATAATCCCATGCCTGAAACAAGAGTTCCTATGGTGGGCTCAGTCCTGTAACTCACACAGGATTGCCCTTCTACAGCATTCAACCAAGCCAAACCATCACTACGGACGCCTCAGACCTCGGTTGGGGGGCCCACATGCTGGACAAGTGCATACAAGGCTTATGGACTCAAGACCAGCTGCACCTACACATAAATCTAAAGGAAATGCTGGCAGTAAAATTGGCAATCCAGACATTCTGACCATTCCTCCGAGAAGGTCAGTTGATAAGGACAAGACCACCACAGTTATGTGGTACATCAACAAACAGGGAGGCACACATTCATACCCTCTATGCCGGATGGCACTCGACCTATGGAATGTGGCTCTGAGCTACAACATTCAGTTACAAGCAATGTTTGTACCGGGAAAAGAAAACATTCTAGCAGACATATTAAGCAGGACTACCATGGATGCTGCATCCGGACATCTTCAAAACCATTACAAGAAAATGGGGACTCCCAGAAATAGACTTATTTGCATTTGCATCCCCACGCAATCACCAGCTAAAGAAATTCTGCACAAGGACGTACCACCCACTTGCTTGGAAGGTGGACTCCTATCTTTCAGTTGGAAAACCTGACAGCATATGCATTCCCACCACTTCCTTTGATGCACAAGGTTCTTTTGAAGATCAAAGAGGACCGTCCAAGGATCATTCTAATAGCTCCAGACTGGCCAAGACAACATTGGTGCCCATTACTAAGGAGCATGTCTCGGGAAGAAATATGGGCACTACCCCTGGTGCCATTGCTGTTAACACAGAACTACAACATCCTGCATCCAAGCCTGAAAACCCTGCAGCTGACTGCCTGGAACATTACATAAGATCAATTGACCCAAATTTATCACAAAAGGTTTAAGACATTATCCTTGAGGCTCGCAGACCCTCAACAAGGAAAAATTATGCAGCAAAATGGAAAAGATATCTCATTTGGAGTTCTGCAAAGGGAGAAGATGTGTCACTGGTAAACATAGCCAACATCCTGGAATACTTGGCAGAGCTCTTCCACACAGGCCTGTCCTATTCTTCCATCAAGATACATGCATCAGCTATTTCAGCAGAATACAGCGTGGATCCTCCTGTCTTCTCGCATCCTCTGCTCAGACAGTTTCTGAGAGGAATTAAAAATGTAAAACCTCCTAGGAAACCACCATTGCCAGCATGGGACTTGAACTTTGTGCTAGAAAAATTGACACTTCCTCCTTTCGAACCAGCAGCAACAGCAGAATTACAATACTTATCATGGAAGACTGCTTTCCTGCTGGCAATCACTTCAGCAAGAAGGGTATCTGAACTACAGGCTTTAATGGCAGTGCAACCCTTCCTGATCTTCCATCAAGATAGTGTCCATGAGAACAAATCCTACATTTATGCCTGAAGTGGTATCCAGAGTATCTAAATCAGGCTATCCACCTACCTACATTCTTCCCCAACCCACAGAACAGGGGGGAAAGACTGTTGCATACCTTGGATGTACATAGACAGTTACGCTACTACCTGGACAGGACCAAGGGCAATAGAACAACTGACCAGCTACTAGTAGCATATGCAACAGGAAGGGAAGGCAAAGCAATTTCAAAACGGACAATCTCCAAATGGATAGGAAATTGCATTAGATTTTGTTACTCCTACCATGGAAAGAAAACTCCAGAGAACATCAGGCCTCACTCTACAAGGGCTACAGCCACTACCACAGCTTTCTTACGAGGAGTGGCTACCAAGGACATTATAGAGGCTGCTACTTGGACCTCCGTGCATACATTTGCCAAGCATTATAACTTACCTTTATACTCTAGATCCCGAGCAGGTTTTGCCACTGCTGTTTTGCAAGGGATCCTAACTACACCATAATCTCTTCGTACCTCCTCCCCTAGTTTGGCTATGGTATTCTACCCATTTGTAAGGACTGCATATGCATCCTTGAAGGACATAGTACAGTTTTGTACCTACCATAAATGTAGATGTCCGATAGGAATGCATCTGCAGTCAGGATTACCCACCCGCCTTCCCCTCTGGTACTCCTAGGGTATTTGCCCATCTGATAGCTAGCTGGGGGGGGGGGGGATCTATTATGGTGTATTTGTTTGTATATATGTACATACATGCTTATTTTTTGTGTTGGCTCTCTACTATTTGGAAACATTGGCATTTACCAAATTTAGCCTACCAAGAGGGCACCTGGCATCTGGGGCAAGAAACACTGAGGAAAATGGCGTTGGCTGATGCCTTCATAACCGAAGAACTGCCGCTATGACGTCGGGTGAAGTGCGACACCAGCCGAGGCCAGACCCAGACTTTGGAATCCGGCCGACCGAAGGGCTGCCTGACGACAGGACAACCCATTTGTAAGGACTGCAGATGCATTCCTATCGGACATCTACATTTATGGTAGGTACAAAACTGTACTTTTCCTTGGCTTCCGTAATGCTGCCAGTGGAGAAGCTTGGATTAAACAGGGCCTCCAAATAAGGCTATATTTGGTATTGTTCACGTAGCCTGGTATATTATCTGGGTCCATGTGTGAGGTGTTAACTTTTAACGAAGGCTGAGAACTTGTTCCAAAGTAACTAAAGGGGGTGCTTGGGATTGTGGAGTCTAGAATAGTTGTAACTGTAGGTGGTGTAAGTTTTACACTACATTTGCCAGCTAGAATATTAACATTTTCCTCTTGTTCAGTGAAGTGTTTTCAGCTAGCTTCCATGAAAATGATCGGATGTCATTTTCATTCATTCAACTGTTTGGATCCAATCCTCTGGTCCAACTGCTTTTTTACGGCTTTTGGAACACTGAACTCTTGAGCTCCTCTCTTAACCCATAATGCAATAGTCGTCTACCATACTGCAGATCTTGTTTGCAGCTTTTGCATTTGGACATTGGTCAATTTTTAGAGCAAGAGTGTTTTGTTTTGTGCGTAATTAAAAAAAAAAAAAAAAAAAAAATTTACAATTTTTTATAATTGAAATTTCTACTTTTTCATCTTTTTAGCTTAACTTCTCTTACCCTTATTACATTTTTGGTGTGTATTCTGTTTACCATTGTTAATCCTTTCCTTTAACTTTTTAGGCATTTCTGTAATTGTCATTGCAGTTTTTTCTTAGTTAACCTAGTTTTAAAAGGGGGGGGGGCCTTTTCCATTTGAATGCCATGTGTGAGGTATACAAGGGCTTTAATCAAGGGACTTTATCGACCGTAAGAATAAATTTAATATGGGGATTATTGCAGTCCTCTTTTGATGCAGCATGTGGGGCTCAAACCTCCAGGAAAGGTGGCAAAAAGGAGGCTGAAACGTCCTATAGACCAAAATAGCTAAATCTGCTGATCCGATCCCTTCGGCTCGAAAGCGTGTATCTGACAGAACCCAATCAGATCCTAAGTTAACCCAAGGATAAATCTCTGATCCATTCTTCTCACTTTGGATCCAGTAACATCTCCTCTCCCATTTCCTTTCCTGGAGAGATGCCACCACTCTTGGACGTCTTCCATTGCTTCATTATCTTGATCCTCATTACCGAAGCAGATGTGGATAGTATGGTTATTTTCCCTGTGCAAATTCAGAAGGGGGTTCTTGTGGCTTCTACTCCTCTGAGTCCAGAGAACTTTGTCTTACCCCACCTATTTTGTCTCTCCATCCAGTCTGTCCTCATGTGATCAGACAATTGTATCTTCTCTGACACCCATTGAGTGTGCCAGCTCTGAGCGTGTCGAAAATTCCACTTTTGAGGTAGTGGAGAGATTTTTCTGCTCCAAGAGAAGACTCCTCCACCTTCCTCAGCTCCTACTTCCCAGACCCAATTGTCTTTGCATCTTGACCCTACTTTCTATTCCACAGGGATGGTCAGTTCAAAGTCTTCAGAACATCCCACCAAAGAAGTCCCTAGAAATAGTGCAAAAGGAGATAGTCTCCTCAAGAGTTTTATCACAGAAGATACGGATTTTGATGAAGGGGAAAGAGTTCCCAGGATCACCACCTGATGTCATTTGGAGATGTGTAAGCGATCCTCAAAGGGTTGGTCAGCTGATCACCCGAGAGGAATTTGCATTCTTGGAAGCTTTTTGAAGCTGGCCTATCCACCTCCTGGGTGACTCCGACCACCAATGAGATCATTGGCTTGATTTCTTGGCAGGTGTGGAAGAAACCTAACTCAGTTGCACTGATCCTCAAGAGACAGGACCAGATCCTGATGACACCAAAGAACAGTGATTTTTTTTGGTGCAAGGGAGTACCTGTTGATGCCATGGTCGTAGTGGTGGCCACAACGAAGGAACTTGCAAAACAAGTTCCTCTGTTCATCCCCCTAGCAGGAGTCCAGGGTGCTGGACAGATTCAGGAAATTTAGGCTTCAGCAACCTTTGTACTTTGGCACATTTCATTAGGCTTCATAGGGATTTGATAAACTCTCAATCACTTTCTGGGGCCATTGTTTCTGAAGTGGAGAGCTCTGCCTTGTAGTTGGCTTACATTATAGTCTCTCAAATTTGTCCATGAGGCTTTTCATATGCAGCTTCAATGTACCTCAAGTGTGGTGGGTTCAGGTGTCTCCATTAGGAGACAATTTTGCAGAGCCATTCAGGTTTTCCTTCGTCAGTGCTCCCTTTGATGGAAGTTATGTCTGCCACCAAGGAGCACTGTCCAGGTGTGAGCAGAATCGTAAGACCCTGTCTGCAGTGGGAGTACATATTTTTGACTCCTCAAAGAACTACCTCTAGGAAATGAGTTGGTCAAAAAATGTGGTTCAGAAAGTCCCAGTGTCCCCCACGTGGAGAACAAACAGAAGGCACTGCCCGCAGAACCAAGGATTTTAGGGATAGTTTCTTTGACTGATCCTACCAGTGCTCCTGAAAGGAGGCCTAATTTTTCTGGGGGCATTTTTTCCTGCACCAAAGAACCTGGTTAGAGATTACAAAAGATACATGGGTGCAGAGGTTATTTCTAGAGGTGTATAGTACTTGTTTCTCTTCACCCCCCCCCCCCCAACAGTAAAAAAATTCCTAATGCTCTTCCCAGTCAGAGGAATGCAGCAGTGCTAGAATTAAAGCTGCTAGAAGTCTTCCAGTAGGTCCCTCTGACCAGAAAGCATCCGGAACCTACTCATTCTTTTGTGCTGAAGAAAACAGAGGACTGAAGACCATTTTTGGATATTGGCAATCTGAGCAAATTGGTTCAATACTTGGAAGTTGCAGATTGTCATGGTTCAGTCCATTTTCCCATTATTGCACAAAGATGACTAGATGTGCTCACATCTTCAGGATGCATACAAGTACCACTGCATAAAAATGAATGGACACTCTAGAAGATATACCTGGGTTTGGCTGGGAGCCAGTAATTACCAAATTCAGAACTCTGCCTATGGTCTCAACAATAACCCCCAGGGTGTTCAGAAGATGCATGGCTGCTCTCTTGAGAGTGCAGCGATTCAGGATCTTTCCTTACTTGGATGACTGGCTCATAACTTGTCTGACCAGGTATCTGATCACAGCACAAGGTTGTGTACTCCAGTAATTGCTGTCGGTTATAGCAGATCTTCTCTTTAACCTATTCAAATGTTGGTGTTTATTGCATCGTTGTTTGACACTGTATCCTTGACTACCTCTCTTCCCTTACCAAAGGTATAAACCATATGATTACAGGTCCGAAAGATCATTTAAAGATTTTCTTCATGTTTCCCTGTTGCAGTCATCACATTTGCGTTATCCCTGCCAGGATAGCCCTTGGCCGACCCGAATACCAGAGGCTTAGTATTTCTGCATCGGTTGCAGTCGCTTCAGGACTGATGTCAGGTTGTCAGTAGGTGTAAGTAAGGTAGCCGATGTCTTTCTTGCCGCAGATCCTGAAGCAGTTTGCATGAGTGCCGGTCGGCCGCTACTTAAGTTTAATCTTCTGAATTGAAGCGAATCTTTTAAAGCCAAGTACCCCGTTGGGTATCCTTTTTTTCTTGCACTAACCGATGTCAGAAAAAGTTAAAAATTGGCTTGCCTGTGGAAAGCAAATACCACACTGAAACGTTCGTTCTTACTGCGTTACTTGCTTAGGCCTAGACCACGACGTCCCCTGCTGTCACTTTTGTGCTTTGTTCAACCTCATAACTGTCGTTGGGCCCTTATTGTAGCTAGATATTTTCACTTACAGTTCTCCAAGTCCAATATGGCTTCTGTAA
The DNA here is from genome assembly GCF_019279795.1 of Protopterus annectens. Classification (NCBI taxonomy): domain Eukaryota; kingdom Metazoa; phylum Chordata; order Ceratodontiformes; family Protopteridae; genus Protopterus; species Protopterus annectens. Next base: position 978,293,989 of record NC_056734.1, on the reverse strand, counting down.
GCAGTCAGACAGCAGATCTGAAAAAATGCGAGGATAAAGCAACACAGACCACACAGGTTCAAACCTACCGACATTTCCGTTAAGCTAGTTGTCAGTTCTCCGGTTCTCAGTGAAGTGCTTTCTCTGCCTGATGCCTGCTTCTGTGGATTTGCAGGCTGCTACAGAGACCCTTTCGGAGTCTGGTATGCCGCAAAACTCTTTTTCGACTAATTATCCTGCGTTTGTCTCCCTTGGATGAGCAGGCACCAGCTTCCAAGGAAGTACTTCGCACTACTGATTCTCAACACACTTTCGCGTCTACCATTCTTTCAAAAAGAATATCTAAGGCCCAGGGTACGAACTACACCCAAGAAACGAACCCACTCTCTGGCACTTGCTTCCTTGCCTCAGTCTCAAATGCTTAAAATGGCAGAAGACCTTATGCTTATCAGGGGAAGTGAAGCTACCCCTTCCAAAAGAGATCGGTCCCCAGTAGTTTTGTCTGAACAGGTGTCTGGTGACTGATGCATCTGAATATGAAGACCTGCAACCCCTTTCTGCTTATGAGGATTCTGATGCAGAGGATTCCATTCCCTCAGCCTCTCCACCCGAAGACTTTTCCATTGGAAACCCTCCCTTAATTTATGAAGGGCTTCCCCAAAGGAAATGTCAGGACTACCCTCAGTCTAAAAAGAGACTCTGGGATTTCTTAGATCTTCCACAGCACAGACTCCTGGCCACCAGTCCTGGATATTGTGGACAATGTTTTCTTGGAATCCAGCCTAACACCCTACCTCCTGCAACCAGAAAACCTGCCTAGTTTGAGTCCCTGACTCTCTCAAATTTCTTTTCAAAAATTCTACTGCTGACCCTGAGAATTTCTCAAGAGCCTAAAGGTGTAAAGCAGCCTCTGCTAAGAATCCCACCCCCTCAGATAGGGATATCTGAACACTAGACAGATGGGGTGAAAAAGTGTACACTTCTGCTACTCTTGCTGTCAGAGCACTAAATTGCCAATTCCATATGCTAAAATTTCAGCAACATGCCGTGGAACTCCTCAAGTAAAAAGTGTCTTCCTTTCCTGCTTGTGCAGAATCTAAAGAGTTACAAGAGCTAATGCATTCTGCAAGTCAAGTAACTAAGCACACGTTACACTGTGGTTTTGATGCCCTAGAAGGTTCTTGTAGGGCAGCAGTCACCAATTCTCTTCTTAAAAGGCATGCAGAGCTTAAGGAACAGCCCTTGCCAGACTAAACCTGTGTACTAAGACAGCCTTAGAAGACTATCTGCATATATATAGAACTGAGTGTATTTTTCTGTATTATAGAGCTAAATTGTTGCTTGGATATCTGTTGTCTTACTGTTCTGCAAATATACAGAGGTCAGTATATATTCTGGTTTTATAATTTGCACTGTGATTCCTCACATCTCTGTTGAAACAGTCTTCCCCAACCCCCCACCCCCGTCCCTGTTCTTGGTTGTAGTTTAAATTTGGTGGCTTTTGCAGTGCCCACCCCACTGCAGATTTGATCTAGGACACTCCCCCAGTCCCAGCTCTTTACCGCATTCTACCTAATAAATCCTTTCTGCACTTGCTTTTAGTCCTTTTTAATTTAATTACATTTTTTCAAACTGTGTGGACTAATATTGCTACATACTCAAGCTTGCACTGCGTGTGAATTTTTTATTACTGATGTCCTTCAAGAATGCAACTGCAGTCCTTACATATGGGGTTGTCCTGCCTCAGGCAGCCCTTCGGTCGGCCGGATTCCAAAGTCTGGGTCCGGCGTCGGCTGATGTCGCCTCTTCCCCGACGTCAGAGCGACTGGGGTATAAAAACATCAGTCGACGCCATCTTCAATCTTTCTTGCCGCGCGGTGCCCGAAGCAGAAGCAGTTCGCAAGTGCCGGCCGGTCAGCTCCTGTGTTTTCTGTTACCGAAGTCATCAAAAAGCTAAGTACCCCATTGGGGATCCTTTTCTTGCCTCAGCCGATGTCAGATAAAACTGCAAAAGTTAATAACTGTTTGTCTTGTGGTAAACAAATACCTCATAAGGACTTCCATTCTTACTGCCTTCCCTGCCTTGGCCCAGACTACGACATCTCGGCCTGTGCTGCCTGTGCTTGCTTCAATAAGCGCACACTCAGGCGCCGGGCAGAATTTGCTGAAGACTTTTTTTGGGTGAAAATTACTCCTCTGTCATGCCGTCGGAACTACCGACAACTCATATTTCCAAAAAACGGAAGGACCGGGACCGACATTCTCGGCCCGCGACTTCCACCGATGCCACGCCAAAACCTACCGCGAGTGCATTGGTCTCCTGAGGCGGAAATTCAACCGCTCCAGACCAACGACACCGCTTTACCGCACACTTCGGTCCCGGAGGCTTCCCCGGTGCCGGTTGTTGATTTTCTTCCTGAAACCGAAACCCAAGATCTGAAGTAGGAGATTCATTTGTCTGCAACCTGTGGGTTATGGATCCGATATCGGATCCGAACCGGCATGGTTTACCAGCTATGGATCCAAGCTCTCGGCTCCTCCCCTCACCCATAATGCCCTGCTCTACCCTCATGACCTCAGATCTCGTTTGCCGCGCATGGTGACCAGATTGTTTTTTTCCAGCTAAGTGCTATATTCAGTATTTTAATTAGTCAAATTTTAAAATTTTTTGGTTAATTTGTGTGAAAGTGTAGGTTTCCCTCCTGTATTATAACTTTTTTTTGAGTTTAATCTTTAAATTATTTCCCTCCCCTCGCTGGTAGCGTAGTGTGTGTTGGGCCTGTGAGTGATTTTTCTTGTTTTTAGTTACTTTACTTTAGTTCTAGTAACTTTTATTGTTAGCTTGAGATGTCTGAGCAGCCCAAGGCTATTTTCTCTAAGTGCTCTGAGTGTGGCCATAAGCTTTCCCCAGCTGATGGCCACACTCGGTGTGTTAGATGCCTGGGGGTTGAACACCTCACATCTGGATGTTCCATTTGTGCAGGGTTCAACCCCAGGGCATTGAAGGAGCGGAGGTCCAAGCTTGTTTTGGCGGGTCTCTTGCTGCCGGACTCTGCTCCGACCTCCGCTCCTTCGGGGGTAACCGTCCTCATAGTTATTCCCGCTCCGGCTCCCCCTCCTCCTCCTGGGACTCAACCTCCCGTTTCTGGTTCGGAGGAGAGGGATGCTAGGAAGAAGGACCGGAGGGAGAAGCACCATAAGCGGCGGGCCGAGACCTCTGTTTCGGCCCAGCCAGCCAAACGGGCTTCTCCCCCGGCCTCCTTGTCTGCTGGCTCGGCTCCGGTCTCCAGTGTGTTTTTCACCGGGACCTGAGGAGGAGGAGACCCGATCTCCGTCGAGGCTATCGAGGAGGCACTCGAGGCCTATCTCGGTAGCCTCTTCGAGATCAACGTACAGCCTATCGGATGCTGATCTGGACCGGATGATGAGAAGGTTCATCCAGGCCCAGATGCAGATGGGAGTGCTCTTGCCCCTCTGGGGGGGAGCTCGACCCCCTTTTTCAAGCCAATTGCTCCTTCTCCGACCCGCTACCCGGGTTCGGAGCAGTTGGAGCCGGGGGTGGGTCGGCGCCGATAGTACTTGGTACTTCGGATCCGACCCTCCCCTCGAGTGCATCGGATCCGACCTCTCGGAGCCTGGATCCGAGCTTCGGATCCGGGGAGATCAGTGCTCCTTCGGCGCAGTCTGTGTCGGAGCGCACTGTCTCTTTGGATCAGAGCGCTTCGGCGCCGGCTCCGATCCACTCTTCGGATCAGAGGGGGAGCCGATTGTCGGATCCTTTGGTCGAGGTCGGCTCCCCTTCGGCTTTTGATGTAGTGGAGAGGGCCCTGTTGAGGGTCTCCGGACCCCCGGCACTTGTTTTGGCTCCGTCTCGCGCTCCCTCTGCACTGGGTCAGGCTTCCACCATCCGGCCCTTGGGACAGCCCGCTTCTGTGCCCCAAGATGTTCCCCTGGAACAGGTTACTGCTTGCGAGGAGTCCTCTGACAGCCCCCCAGAGGATGTTCCCCGCAAGCATACGTGCAAAAGGAGGCACATTGACTCCCCAGAGTCTCTCATGGAAGACACGGATTTGGAGGAAGGGGAAGGCTCCCCACAGTCACCCCCCGAGGATGTCTCATTTGGAGACATCATGGAAATGCTTCGCATAAGGGGCGGTGGTCTGCCCCCAAGTCTTCCTCGGACGAGTCCGTGTTCTTGGAGGCATTTGAAGCAGGCCCGTCTACCTCTTGGGTGTCCCCTCCTGCCGAACCCCTGGTGGACCTCATTACCACCAGGGCGTGGAAGGAACCGGACACTGTGGAGCCAATCCCTAAGAGGCCCGACCGGATCCTCGGTCCACCGGCTGACCGTGCCCATTGGAGTAAGGGGCCTCCGGTAGATGCCATGTTGACGGTGGCGGCCACCAAGAAGGAACTTGCTCAGGAGAGTCCCTCAGTCCATCCCCCAAGCAAGGAGTCTCGGATGATGGACCGCTTGGGGAAGCGGATGTTTAGTTCAGCGACCTTCTCTGTAAGGGCGCTGAACTACCTGGCACACGTGATTAGGATGCAGCGAGATCTTATTAAAGAATACGCTGCATCTCCCCCAGAGTCCATGTCGGAGGAGGACAAAGTGCTGCACTCCACCCGCATGGCCACTCTTAGATCAGTTACTAATACCTCTATGCGGCTTCTCTCCCATGCTACGGAAGGCGCCGCTAGAGCCGCAGGGGCAGGTCTAGTCACTAGACGTCAGGCCTGGCTCCGTCATTGCGATTTCTCAGAGCCCTTCAAAGCGTCATTTGCGAACGCCCCCTTTGATGGTTCTGCCCTCTTTGGCAAAACCGTTCGCGACACTTTGACCCAGAGCGAGAAGGACGGGAAGACGCTGTCTGCCGTCGGAATCCGCTTCTCTGCACCCCAGAGGCCCTATTCTAGGAACCAAAAGGGTCAGAAGAAGATGTGGTTCCGGAAGTCGCAGCAATCCCAGCCGGCTCAGGACAACCAGTCCTTCCGTGGCAGAGGAGGACAGGGAGGACGCCGCCCTAGAGGCAGAGGGGCTCCCAGGAACTTCGGGTCCAGAGAACCCTTCTCTGAACGGCCCGCGCAGCAACCCTGAGGGGTTGCCCGGCTGCTCCACTCTGGAGGCAGTCGGGGGACGTTTTTCGGAGCACCTAGCGGCATGGGAGTCCATAACATCAGACCGCTGGGTTCTCCAGATCATATCCAGAGGATACCGCATCCCATTTCGTCACTTACCAAAATTGAAGTCCCTCCCAGACGTTCCACCCAGTCAAAGGGAGGCCGCTTTGGCAGAAATTGGCCATCTGCTAAAGAAAAGAGCCATCCAGCCTGTCCCCCCAGACCAGATCGGATCAGGGTTCTACTCCAGGTTGTTCTTAGTGCCAAAAAAGACGGGGGATCTAAGACCAATTTTAGACATTTCTCTCTTGAACCTGGCAGTTCCCAAGGAGAAGTTCCGAATGGTCACTCTGCAATCTATTCTCCCCCTTCTGGGAGAAAATCACTGGATGTGCTCCATAGACCTCAAGGATGCGTACTACCACATTCTGATGGGCAGGCGCTCCAGGAGGTTTCTCCGCTTCCGGCTGGGAGCCAGTCACTACCAATTCCGGGTCCTTCCCTTTGGTCTCACCACAGCCCCCAGGGTGTTCACCAAAGTACTAGCAGTGGTAGCGGCCCACCTGAGGCTTCAGGGGGTGCAGGTCTTTCCCTACCTGGACGACTGGCTCCTTACCGCCCCAACAAGGTATCTACTACTATTGGCGCGAGACTCCTTTCTCCATCTTGCTCCCAGTCTGGGCATCACTATAAATACAAAAAAATCCAACCTAGCACCCTCACAGTTCATAGATTTTATAGGGGCCAGGTTAGACACAAGGAGTTTAAAAGCCTTCCTCACTGCGGACAGAGTTCAAAATCTGCAGCTCCAGGTGCGGGCCATTCTCCACTCAAATTCAGTTCCGGCGGAGTTGGTCCTGAGGGCTCTAGGGTCCATGGCGTCTGCTATAGCACTTCTTCCTCTCACCAGACTCAATATGCGCATCCTCCAGTGGACTCTCTTAGTACAGTGGTCTTACCTTGCTCTTCCTATGCATCATCCCATTGCGATCAGCAAGGCTTGCAAGCGGTCCCTCCTGTGGTGGCTTCACTCCCCAGATCTCCACAGAGGCCGCCCAATGTGATAGTGTTCAATCTCGCCGTTTGTTCTTACACATGGGTTCGGAGCCGATCCTCGGCTCCGTGCCGGCCGACTGCAAGCTCTGCATCGAGAAGAAGCTCGAGGACATCTAATACCCACAATCCCCCTCTACCTTTACCTCAGATCTAGTTTGCCGCTGCTGCATACGCATCGCTGGGGACTAGCTCGAGGCTTTTACAGATAAGAATTTATCTTTCTGTGTAAACTTTTTCAAAAAATTACTTAAATATAGTCAAGAAAAGTTAGAGTAGGTGTGTGAGTGGACTTGGGTATCTCGGTTCCTTAGATTAGTTACTTAGTTTAACTAAAGGGTACAGAGTTTTTTTCTCGGGGCCTACCACCCCTACTTGAATAACTTTGACGAAGTATTTGTTGTAGTCTGCTTTATTAGGAATTGACACTTATTATCGGATTTGATTATTTTTCATTGGAAGTGACTTTTACTTACTGGACTGTCTTTCTTTCTTATGTCAGAAAAATTAAAGTCTGGCTTCAAACGTTGTCAGTGTGGCCAAAAGATGTCGGTCACAGACAACCACAGTTCCTGTGTCTACTGTCTTGGCCCTCTCCACTTACAAGAGGACTGCTCTATTTGTCACTCTTTTAGTGGGAGGGTCATGACAGATAGGCGCAGGAAACTGATGGATAGAGGATTATTGAAACCCTCTTTCCAGGAGGCTCTGGATGCTTCAGACCAGGCATCCAAGTCTTCGAAGGGGTCGAAGGCGTCGGAACCAAAGTCATCGGCTCCGAGCTCTTCAGATCCAGTTAGATCACCGGTTCCACAGACTTCGGGGCCGAGTGTTCAACTTTTGGCAGTTTCCGAGCCTCGAGTCTTGGAACCGGTGATGGAGCTCCCTCCGTCGACTCTGCTGAGGTCGGCTCCGTCTTCGATCCCTTCGACTCGTTCTTCCAGGCCCCTCTCCGACACCGATGTGGACCGTGTGGTGCAGAAATTGATGGAGAATACGGCTTTATCCAAACTCATCTCGGTCTCCTCTCAGTTGGTTGTCGAGACTTGAAGGCCTTCCAATATCTCCATCTGTTCCTCCTCCGAGACCTGTCCAGTCTTCGGAGCCGGAAGAGGCTGAACTGATGATTGTGGAGCCCTCGGTGCCAGAACCGTCTTTTTCTCGGTCGGCACCATTCACCTCTACTCCATCCGATCCGGTACTGGAGTCTCGGAGCCGAAGATCCGTCCTTAGTTCCGGGACCGAGAGTCGGACCGATGTTTCGGTTCCGACGCTCCCTCTCGGGGCCTCGGCACGGATTGACTCGGTTCCGTCCTCGGGGTCGGTGCCTTCGGCTCCTGTTTCGGGGATTCTTCCCATTTCTTCGGAACCGGGAGATACCTGGACTCAGGCCCCGCGGGCCCTCGACCTCATGAGGAAGGTGTTGCCTACCCAGACAACCACAACAGCAGGTACAGCTTCTCCTCCCCACAAAGGACCGTTATCCTCCTCTGCACCCACGGCCACGCTAGCGTCGGGCACGGTGTCTCAGCCACCCCTGGAGGGTGCCCCCTCTTCCTCGGAGGCTTCTTCGGATGCTCCCCACGAAGAAGTCCCTAGGAAAAGACTGTGTAAGAGGAGACACTTGGATTCTCCACAAGAATCCTTGACATCTGATACTGACTTAGATGAGTCAGAAGGGTCCCCTAAGTCACCTTCAGAAGATGTCTCTTTTTCTGACATCTTGGAGATCCTAAAACAGAGAGGTGACTGGCAAGCCCTTCCCCCTTCTGAGGATGAGTCAGTTTTGCTGAAGGCATTTGGTGCCCGTCCTTCCTCCTCCTGGGTTACTCCGCCCTTTGAGCTGATGGAATTAATTGCTAGAAGGGCGTGGGAGACTCCTGACACGGTGGAACCAGTCCCTAGGAAGCCAAATAAGTACATCACGGCACCACAGGACAAAGCTTACCTCACCAAAGGAGTTCCAGTAGACGCCATGGTGGTGGCAGCGGCCACGAGAAAGGAGATGTCGGAATCTTCCTAATCTGTCCATCCGCCTAACAGAGACTCTAGGACCATGGACAGATACGGGAAGCGCATTTTCAGTTCAGCGGCTTTCTCTATGCGTTCCCTGAACTATTTGACTCATTTTACACGTTTGCAGAGGGATCTAGTCAAAGAGTTGGGAGATACCCTCCAGGGTACTACAGATGCCGCTGTCTCAGAGAAAGTTACAGCGCATCTCAATACCCTTACGTCCATTGTAAACTCATCCATGAGGCTGATATCCTATGCAGCCGAAGGATCGAGTAGGGCAGCGGCTTCAGCGATTGCTCTGCGTAGGCAATCCTGGATGCGCTTATGTTCCTTCATGAAGCCTTCAAGTCTTCCTTTACTAACGCCCCATTCAACGGAGCCACACTTTTTGGCCCGAAAGTAAAGGAGACCCTTACCCGGTGTGAACAGGAGGGAAAGACTCTGTCTGCTGTCTGAGTCCGTTTTTCCACCCTTCAGACCGTACCCCAAAGGGCAACGTGGTGGGAAAATGTGGTTTGAAAACCCCAAGGATCTTTCCCAAACACACAGGGTGATGCCCCTCTAGAGGCAGAGGGGGCAGAGGTGGAAGACGCCCTGGCGGCAGAGGGGTCCGCAAAACCAAGGTGACAGGGATAACCTCCTGGCAAACCTTTCCAGCACTCCTGAGAGGAGGCCCGACTGTCCTGCTCTGGAGGCAGTCGGGTCGCTAGCTTTATACCCTCAGGCGTGGCAAAACATAACTTCAGACAAGTGGGTATAAAGCGTGGTTACCAGAGCTTACAACTTTCCCTTTATATCTCAGCCCATTCCAAAGAGAAGACTCCCAGATGTACCGCCCATCTGTAGAACCAGCAGCTATAGAAATTTCAAAGCTGCTAGAAAAAGAGTCATCCAACCAGTCCCAGCGGACCAGCAAGGATTCGGGACTTACTCAAGGTTCTTTTAGTTCCAAAGAAAACAGGGGACTGGAGGCCCATTCTGGACCTAAGCTACCTCAATACCTTCGTCAGGAAAGAAAAGTTCAATGGTCACGCTTCAATCGATCCTTCCATTCTTACAGAAGGACGACTGGATGTGCTCAATAGATCTAGAGGATGCATACTACCACATCAAAATGGCCAGGGCATCCAGAGATCATCTGCGCTTCCGGCTGGGGGCCAGTCACTTTCAATTTCGAGCCCTGCCCTTTGGTCTGACCTCAGCCCCCAGGGTCTTCACCAAATGTATGGCAGTGGTAGCGTCTCACTTGAGACGCCAGGGATTCCAGGTGTTTCCGTATCTGGACGACTGGCTCCTTTCTGCCACCACCCGGCGTCAACTACTACAGGCCAGAGACTTTGTTCTTCAACTGTGTGTTCGCCTAGGAATTTCCGTGAACTTCGGAAAATCCTTACTTCAGCCATCACAAAACATCTTGTTCATAGGAGCAGAGTTAGACACACGTCAGTTGATTCTGAGGCTTCCCCCAGAAAGGATTTTATCACTTCAGACTCATATTCGTCTTCTACTCTTGTCAAGGAAATCTCCTGCAAAACTAGTACTAAAGGTGTTGGGCCTCATGTCAGCCTCCCTGATTGCAATTCCCCTGGGAAGGCTGCACATGAGAGTCCTACAATGGCTGCTGTTTGCACAATGGTCGTTTCAACAACTACCTCTAACACACCAGATTCTTATAACAAAGACATGCAAAACAGATCTGAACTGGTGGCTTCAAACATGCAACCTTTCCAAAGGGAGACCGTTTGTGCTGCCCACGCCCACAGTTACGGTGACCACGGACGCTTCCCTGATAGGGTGGGGGGGCATCTTTCAGGGACAGACAGTCCAAGGCGAATGGACCAATTTGGAGTACAATCTGCACATCAATGTTCTAGAGTTGAGGGCAGTGTTTCTAGCATTGCAACACTTTGCTCCCCTTCTTCCTCTAGGGACTATTGCAGTTCAGACAGACAACATGTCGGTAGTCTGGTACATAAACAAGCAAGGGGGAACCAAGTCCTATCAGTTATGCAGAGAGGCCATGAGAATTTGGCAGTGGGCGGAGTCCACGGGTCGCTTTCTAATAGCAACGCACATCCCGGGGTCATCCAACGTCATAGCCGACAGGCTGAGCAGAGCAATTCTGTTACCGCACGAGTGGTCCCTAAAACAGTCAGTGGCGAAAAGGATTTTTCGCACGTGGGGCCAGCCTTCCTGCGATCTGTTTGCATCTCCAATGAACGCCAAATGCAGGCGCTACTTTGCCCTATTACCCCCTCCAGGGGAAGTCCCCAGGGACGCACTGGTTTACGATTGGCCCCCGGGACTCCTGTACGCATTCCCCCCTTTTCCTCTGATATCAAGGTTTCTACAGAAAGCCAAGAACCTACACAGGACGGTAATCCTCATTGCCCCATTCTGGTCTCGTCAAATTTGGTTTCCCTTCCTGAAGATACACTGCATTCGGGGACCCTGGATTCTGGACCCAGAGCCAGACCTATTGACTCACTCGTCAGGGGTTCCCCATCCCGCGCTTCTCTCCCTCCATCTGGCAGCTTGGCTGCTCCAATTCCCAACTTAGCCAGGTCTGATCTTTTGTCACCAGCAGTCCAGGATATTTTGGTGGCTTCGCATAAAGCTTCCACTACTAAGACATATGCTAGCAAATGGAAGCGATTTGTATTCTGGGCGAATACACACCATGTGGATCTTTTTATAGCTCCTTTGAATAAGATCTTAGAGTTCTTAACGGATTTATTCCATCAGGGTGCTTCTCCTGCTACACTAAGAGTTCAATTGGCTGCCATTTCGAATTTCCATGTGGAAGAATGTGGAGCTCCTGTTATGGCTCACAGACTTTGTAAAGCCTTTTTAAAAGGAGTTTTTCATATTAGACCACCGGTTAGATCTCCTACGTCACCTTGGAGTCTAAACTTATTGCTATCTAAATTAATGTTGCCCCCTTTTGAACCTGCCTCTTCTTGCCCATTAAAATTTTTATCCTGGAAAACTCTCTTTCTGGTAGCCATTACTTCCGCTAGGCGAGTATCTGAACTTCAGGCTCTCCATCAAGCACCCGTATTTGATCTTTCACTCTGACAGAGTTTCTCTTGAACCAATTCATCCTTCCTCCCTAAAGTGTGTTCTATTAACAATATTAATCAGTCCATTGAATTACCCACTTTCTTCAAAAACCACTCCAACAAAATGGAGTATATGTTACACAAATTAGATGTTCACAGACAGCTAAGATTTTATTTGGATAGAACAAAAGATCACAGAAAAACAGATCAACTCTTTGTGGCTTTTGCTGATAGCAGGAAAGGACTTGCAGTTACCAAAGGACTCTTTCTAAATGGTTAACGGATTGTATAATCTATGTCTACGGTTCTTCCAATCAAACCTATTACACAAACCCAAAGGACATTCCACAAGGTCAGTGTCTACATCTTTGGCTCATGCAGCTCGCCTACCACTGGACGCTATTTGTGCAGCTGCTACTTGGTCTAAACCACATACATTCATTTCTCATTATAAGGTAGACAAGGTTTCTAGGGACAGGGCAACCTTTGGTTCCACTGTGCTCAAGAACGTCCTCCCGTGAGTTCCTCAGGAACAAGGAGCTAGGGACGCTACCCATGTGTAAGAACAAGCGGCGAGATTGAACACTATCACATATAGAAGTTATGTCCTTACCATAACGTTCCATGTGGAGTGTTCATCTCGCCTTTGTTCTTACAGTCCCACCCTCCCACCCTTAGGAAGAACGTTCTATTTGGTGCCTGGTCTGGAGTATTCTCCTTCTGCTGTTGCAGTATTAGTGTTACTATCATACCTTGGTATGTTGTATATATGTACTTATGTATATAGTTTGGCATGTGTGTGTGCGTTTTGTCTGGTTTGCTTGCAAACTAGATCTGAGGTAAAGGTAGAGGGGGATTGTGGGTATTAGATGTCCTCGAGCTTCTTCTCGATGCAGAGCTTGCAGTCGGCCGGCACGGAGCCGAGGATCGGCTCCGAAACCATGTGTAAGAACAAAGGCGAGATGAACACTCCACATGGAACGTTATGGTAAGGACATAACTTCTATTTTTGTGCTTCTCCCCCTCTCGTCACGGTGACCACGGACGCCTCGGGTGGGGGGGGGGGGGCATTTTGCAGGCCGGACCGTCCAAGGCACGTGGAACAATTCAGAGACCTTACTGCATATCAACGTTCTAGAGATGAGAGCGGTGCTCTTAGCGTTGCTAGCACTTCAAGACTTTCTTCCCTTGGGAACAATTGCGATTCAATCGGACAACATGTCTGTTGTCTGGTATATCAACAAGCAGGGAGGAACCAGGTCTTACCCTCTTTGTCGAGAAGCCATGAGGGTTTGGGAATGGGCAATCTCCACCAACCGCTTTCTCATAGCAACGCACATTCCGGTTCGGTCCAACATCCTGGCGGACAAGCTCAGTCGCACCATTCTGACCCCTTACGAGTGGTCTCTCAATACTCCAGTAGCGGAACGCATATTCGCACGGTGGGGAACTCCTTTTTGCGATCTTTTTGCCTCTCCCTCAAACACCAAGTGCGACAGTTTTTTCGCTCTGATACCTCCTCCAGGAGGTTCCCCAAGAGACGCTCTGGTGCATGCTTGGCGACCCGGTCTTCTGTATGCTTATCCTCCCTTGCCTCTGATGCTCCAAGTTCTTCAGAAAGCCTCTCTGGTGGGGTGCAGAATGATTCTCATTGCTCCGTTTTGGCCTCGACAGATCTGGTTCCCCTTCCTAAGGTCTCACTCGGTGAATCCCCCTTGGATTCTAGATCCCATCCCGGATCTGATAGCTCATCCATCCTGCCCATCTCCTCCGAACCTGGACAACCTGAAGCTGACCGCTTGGCTGCTCCAGTTCCACTCTTGATCAGGACTCCCGGTATTTCGTCCCCTGTTAAGGCGATCCTGTGGCAGCTCATAAACCGTCCACTAGGAAAGTCTACCGTAGCAAGTGGAAACTGTTTTCTTTGTGGGCGGAGCGGCAAGGCCTGAATCCCTTCACTGCTCCTCTCCCGTTAGTGCTTGATTTCTTAACCACTCTTTTTAACGATGGTGCCAGCAGTTCCACGGTCAAAGTACAACTTGCGGCAATTTCACATTATCACATTGGTCATGACTCTAATCCACTCATGTCAGCCAAGTTGTGTAAAATTTTCCTTAAAGGTACTTTCCTTCTCAGGCCCCCTGTAAAACAAGCGTTTCCTCCCTGGGACCTTTCTTTAGTTCTCCAGGCCTTGACCGCCCCCCCCCCCCCCTTCGAACCGGTGGCTACGGTAGATCTCAAATTCTTGTCGTTCAAGACTGCCTTCTCAGTAGCCATTACTTCGGCCAAGAGAGTTTCAGAGCTCCAAGCATTATCAGCTAAACCGCCTTACTTGGTCTTTCATCCGGACCGTGTTTACCTCAGGACCAACCCGTCCTTTCTTCCTAAAGTAGCTTCTGAAGCAAACAATCAATCCATTAACCTCCCTGTTTTCTTCCCTAAATATGAAAACAAAGGTGAATATAAGCTTCACTCCTTAGATGTTCACAGGCAACTTAGATTTTATCTAAACAGGACGGCTGGTCATAGGCAATCCGACCAGTTGTTCATTTCCTTTGCTAAATTTAATTTGGGCAAGCCAATTTCTAAAGTCTCTCTGTCTCGTTGGATTTCACAATGTATCTTGTTGGCTTATCAAGCTTCAGGAAGGCCCGCACCGGAGAGTGTACACGCTCATTCAACCCGGTCAGTTTCTACCTCTGCAGCCTTTAAGGCTAGGATTCCTCTAGATGATATTTGTGCAGCAGCCACGTGGGCTTCATCTCATACTTTTATTTCCCACTATAAGTTGGATCTTGCATCTAGGGGTAGAGCATCATTTGGCTCCGCGGTGCTCTGGAATATCCTTCCATGATGGCCGCCCAAGATTCAGGTAGCTGGGGACTCTGTCCCACAGGTTGCAGACAAATGAATCTCCTACTTCAGATTTAGAAGTTATGTACTCACCATAACGTTCCATCTGAGTAGGTGTATTCATTTGTCTGCAACCATCCTGCCCTCCTATCCCCCTGGCCTTTCAGTTTCCTGCATATGGTGTTACCCTTTTCAGGGTGTTTTTTTGCTGTTGGCAAACTCGATCTGAGGTCATGAGGGTAGAGCAGGGCATTATGGGTGAGGGGAGGAGCTGAGAGCTTGGATCCATAGCTGGTAAACCATGTCAGTTCGGATCCGATATCGGATCCATAACCCACAGGTTGCAGACAAATGAATACACCTACTCAGATGGAACGTTATGGTGAGTACATAACTTCTAATTTTGCCTGACACCATACCGTGGACAAAGTTACTCCTGCATGTGGGGCAGCTAGGCCTCCGGTGTTTATGTCCAAGGCCTACACACGTGCTAAGGCTGCCAGCCAGGCTTAGTCTCTCCCTCCTAAATCTTTTTCTCAGGGTCCCACTTCTGATAAACAGATAATGACTTTAGCTGCAGATCTTATTTCATTAATCAGAGGCTCTCAGGCTCATCCAGACAAAGGTTCTCTGCCGCCTGCAGACAAAAGGCCTAGGGTTGAGCAGACGGATACCTTTTCCTCAGATGAAGCCTCTGGCGACTCGGGTCATTCAGATTCCCAGGAAGAATCCTTCCAGGCCTACGAGGATTCTGATGCTGATGAATCTACTCCCTCTGCCTCTCCTCCTGAGGATATTTCTTTCAGGGAAATTCTCCACTCCATGAGAGAGCATTTTCAGTGGCAGGGCCAGGATTTCTCAGACTCCAGGAAAAGGCTTCGTACTTTCCTTAAGTTACCCCAGCACTGGCCTTTAGCTATTCCACCTGTGTTAGATGTATTGGATGATATGTATTCAGACTTGAGTGCTTCTCCTGATTCTCTCCCTCCTGCTCCTGTCAAGCCAGACAGATATTACAGGGTTCCTGAAACTCATAAACATCTCTTTAAGGCCCACTCTGACCTAGAAACTATTTCCCAGGGGCCCAAAGGAGTGGCCACTTCCACGGCCAAAAATCCTTTGCCCGCAGACAGGGAATCTAGGTCCCTGGAGAGGTGGGGCAAAAAAGTTTATACCTCATCCACCCTTGCCATGAGGGCAGTTAACTGTCTTTTTCATATGTTTCAGTATCAGGATTTCTTGATGGATGATTTGCAGAAAAAGTTGGCCTCTCCTTAGCCTTTAGATAGAAAGGCCTTGCAGGGTTTGGTTCATAATACTCAGCAGGTTAGCAATCATTTTCTTCAGTGTGGTTATGATGCATTGGAAGCTTCATGTAGGGCAGCTATGACAGGGGCTGTCATACGTAGACATGCTTGGTTGAAAGAGCAGGCATTGCCAGATCATGTTAAAGTAAAGCTTCTAGATGCACCTCTGGAAAAACATAAGCTATTTGGTGCTAATGCTCAGGATGTGTTGAAGTCAATTGAGGAAAAGGCTAAATCAGTACAAGCAGTCAAAGATTTCCTCCAGGTTCAGCCACCAAGGTTCAGCAGGAATTGGCCTTCGAAGAATTGGTCCTTTCCAGACACTGACAAGTTCCAAAGGGGAAAAAACAGGCGTGCTCGAGGTAGAGGGCAATACCGAGACTCCTACAGGGGCTGCCAATGGCAACCGACTAATCAGAGAAGTGGCGCAGGGACTTTACTTTTACACCGCCGACCAAGGCTCAAAGAGAAGCACCTTTAGGTGGAAAATTATCCTTATTTTCAAGAAATTGGCACGTTTTAACAAAGGAAAAATGGATTCTGGACATAATAGACAAAGGTTACAGGTTCCACTTCCATACCTTACCAACAAGACAAGGCATGCCAAACCTGACACAAAATCAAAGGGCAGAGGCACTCATACAGGTTTCAAAGCTGCTACAAATCAAAGCAATAGAAAAGGTTCCTCAGGAACAAGGCCAGGGATTCTACTCAAGAGTGTTCCTTGTTCCAAGAAAAGAAAAGCAATGGAGACCTATACTGGACTTGTCCACTCTAAACACTTTTCTCATTGTGCCAAAATTCAAAATGCTGACGTTACAGCAACTTCTTCCCATGCTGGGCAAGGGGTCTTGGCTGGTTACTCTGGACCTCAAGGAGGCATACCTGCATGTCCCAATCAGACACAGTTGCAGAAGATACCTCAGATTTCTTGCAGGGTCAGAGCATTATCAATTCTCAGCATTGCCTTTTGGCTTATCTACTGCGCCCAGAGTATTCACAAAATGCCTGACATCAGTAATTGCACACTGCAGACTCCAGGGCATACAAATATACCCTTACCTGGACGACTGCCTTATACAAGTGGACAGCAAGCAAGCCTTGATAAGAAACTTGAACTATGTCATTCACTTACTACAGGCTTTGGGATACACAGTCAACATTCAAAAATCAAGACTACTGCCATCCCAACAAATAATTTTTCTAGGAGCCAAACTGGACACAAACTCACAAATGGCTTTCCTCACAGAAGAAAAACAAGAACAATTACCAGATTACTTCAAGAGCCTAGCAAAGCACACCCAGATGACTGCAAGGAAAATCCTGCAGGCCCTGTGTTTCATGGCATCTTGCATTCTTCTGATTCCACTGGCAAGACTACTCATGAGAAAAATACAATGGTACCTAAAAAGTTTATGGTCTCAACACAGCCACAACTTAGAAGCAATTATTCCACTCATTCCATGTCTTCAAAAGGAATTTTTGTGGTGGGCACAAGCCAGCCAGCTAAACAAAGGCATGTCTTTCAACAAACCTCAAACAAGCCAAACCATTACAACAGACGCCTCAGATCATGGATGGGGGGTGCACATGGAGGGCAGATGCATTCAAGGGCAATGGACATCCCGGGAAGTGCATCTACACATCAATCAAAGAGATGTTGGCAGTGATTCATGCATTAGAGGCCTTCGGAAAATTTCTTCACCAAGGTCAACTGCTAATAAAGACAGACAACACCACTGTTATGTGGTACATAAACAGGGAGGCACTCATTCTTACCCCCTCTGCAGGCTAACAATGACTCTTTGGGAAAAGGCCCTGAAACTGAATATACAGTTACAATCCCAGTTTGTTCCAGGCAAGGACAGTGTTCTGGCAGACAGCCTAAGCAGAAACATCTTGGACCCGCACGAATGGATGTTGCATCCAGACATTTTTTCACAAATAACTCATGCATGGGGGAGGCCGGACATAGACCTCTTTGCCTCACACCTCAATCATCTGAAGAAGTTCTGCTCGAGGACACACCATCCTCAAGCCTGGAGAATGGATGCTCTCTCCTTCAGCTGGAACTCTCTAACAATCTATGCATTCCCACCTCTACCATTAATGACCAAGGTGTTACTGAAGATCAAAGCAGAACAACCGAAAGGCATTTTGATAGCTCCAGACTGGCCAAGACAGCACAGGTATCCATTACTAAGGAGCATAACTCGCACCAAGCCGTGGCCCCTGCCTCAATGGCCTCTGCTTCTGACTCAGCACAATTACAGGACGTTTCATCCCAAACTGCAAACATTACAGCTGACAGCTTGGAGGGTTCCATGACTTCTCCCCATATGTCTCTCTCCAAGAAAGTTCAAGAGATCTTACTGGAAGCACGCAGACCTTCCACCAGAAAAACTTACTCAGCCAAATGGAAGAGATTCAACATCTGGAATGCCAGCAAGGGTCAGGATGCATCAGTAATGAGCATCCCACAGATATCAGAATACTGGGCAGAAATGCTACATAATGGCCTTTCATATTCTTCCATAAAAATACACGCTTCAGCAATTTCAGCAAAATACAACAGTGATCCACCTGTGTTTTCGCATCCTTTACTAAGGCAGTTTCTAAGAGGGATTAAGAATGTCAAACCTCCCAGAAAACCACCAGTGCCTGCATGGGACCTGAACTTCGTGTTGGAAAAATTAACTCTCCCTCCTTTTGAGCCAGCAGCATCTTCAGAATTGCAATTTCTCTCCTGGAAAACAGTTTTCCTGTTGGCAATTACCTCAGCAAGAAGAGTCTGAGATGCAGGCCCTCATGGCAGTACCTCCATTTCTCATTTTTCATCAGGACAGAGTTTCTTTAAGAACCAATCCTTCATTCATGCCAAAAGTGATATCCAGGGTGTCTCTAAATCAAGCAATTCACCTGCCTACCTTCTTTCCCAATCCTCAAAATAAAGGAGAAAAGCTGCTGCATACTTTGGACATACACAGACAATTGCGCTACTACTTGGACAGAGCAAAAGCCAACAAAGTCTGACCAACTATTTGTAGCTTACGCTGCTGGAGTACAAGGAAAGGCAATTTCCAAACAAACAATTTCAAAATGGATTGGACACTGCATCAGATTCTGTTACTCTTTCCATGGAAAAGGTGTGCCAGCCAATATCAGGCCACACTCCACCACAGCTATAGCCACCTCCACAGCTTTTCTAAGAGGGGTGGCTACAAAGGACATTCTAGAAGCTGCTACATGGAGCTCCGTGCATACATTTTCCAAACACTACAACCTGCCTTTATATTCCAGATCCCGAGCAGGCTTTGCTTCGGCAGTCCTGCAGGGCATTTTAGCTACACCATCTTTATCTTGGATCCTACCACCCCCAGCTTGGCTATGGTATTCAACTCGTATGTAAGGACTGCAGTTGCATTCTTGAAGGACATAGTACAGTTTTGTACCTACCATAAATGTAGATTTCCGATAGATATGCAACTGCAGTCAGGTTTTCCCTCCCTCCTACCCCTCTGTAAATTATCCTTTTTGGGTCCACTCCCCTTTTCCAAATTAGCTGGGGAAATCTGATGTCCTTCAAGGATGCATCTGCAGTCATAACATATGGGTTGTCCTGCCTCAGGCAGCCCTTTGGTCGGCGTGATTCCAAAGTCTGGGTCTGGCTTCGGCTGATGTCGCACTTTCCCCGACGTCGGAGCGTCTGGGGTATAAAAGCATCAGCAGACGCCACTTTCCCCAGTCTTTCTTGCCGCGCGGTGCCCGAAGCAGAAGCTGTTCGCAAGTGCCGGTCGGTCAGATCCAGTGAATTCAGCTACCGAAGACTTTGAAAAAAGCTAAGTACCCCGTTGGGGGCTCTTTCTTGCCTCAGCCGATGTCAGACAAAGTAAATAATTGTTTAACTTGTGGGAAACCAATACCTCTTAAGGATTTCCATTCCTACTGCCTTCCTTGCTTAGGCCCAGACCACGACGTATCGGCCTGTTCAGCCTGTGCTTCCTTCAACCGACGAACTCTTAGAACGTCGGTCGGAGTTTGCAGAGGAATTTTTTGGGGCCACTTTTGCATATAAAATGCCGTCTGAGACTCCGACTTCGCATTTGGTGAAAAAACAGAAGGATAAGGACCGACACTTGCGGCCCGCGGTTTCGGCTGAAACCACGGTAAGGCCTACCACGAGTGTCTCTGTTTTGGCCGAAACAGAGTCCTCGGATATTCCTACTTCTGAATCCATTCTACCGACCACCGCGGCCCGAGAGGCCCCGGCTGAGTGCTACCGAGCTACCTACCGAAACCAGTGTTAGGAAATGTCCGACACCATACCTTTGGACATCTCTACTTCTGCACGTGGGGCAGCTAGGCCCCCTGCTTCCATGTCCATTAAGGCCTTTTCTAGGGCTAAAGCTGCAAAACTTTCTAAAGCTTTGCCTCCCAAGACTACCTTCCACAGGCCTTCTTCTAGTTATCAGATCCTCAGCCTTGCAGAGGACCTCATTTCTTTAGAGGTTCACAACCTCACCCAGACAGGGCCTCTCACCCCCCCCCCACCTGACAAAAGGCCCAGGACTGACCCCTCTGACCCACACTCTTCTAATGACTCCACGGATGGATCTCAATTGTCAGACCACCAGGAGGAGTCTTATTCGCCTTTTGAGGATTCTGATGCCGAGGAATCTATCCCTTCTGCCTCCCCTCCTGAAGAGTTTTCCTTCAGTGAGACTCTGCACTCCATGAGGGAGCATTTTCAATGGCAAGGTCAGGAATTCTCTGATTCTAGAAAAAGATTAAGGACCTTTTTGCATTTGCCTCAACATAGGCCCTTAGCTATACCTCCTGTTTTGAATGTAATTGATGATGTGTACAATGATGTCAGTACAGCTCCTGATGCTCTTCCTCCGGCCCCTGCCAAACCAGATAGATACTACAGGGTCCCGGATTCTCATTTTCCATCTGTACAAAGCCCACTGTGCAGACCCAGAAACTATTTCTCAGGGCCCTAAAGGGGTTGCGGCCATCTGTACAAAGCCCACTCTGCAGACCCAGAAACTATTTCTCAGGGCCCTAAAGGGGTTGTGGCCTCCACTGCCAAAAATCCTCTACCCTCTGAAAGAGAGTCTAGAGCTTTAGAGAGATGGGGAAAGAAGGTATATACTTCTGCAACTCTGTCAGGGCATTAAATTGTCAGTTTCATATGATACAGTACCAAGAGTATTTGCTAGATGAATTAAATAAGAAACTTTCTTCTCTTGAACCCATTGACCGTAAATCCCTTCAGGATTTGGTACATAACTCACAACAGGTTAGTAATCATTTCTTAAAATGTGGCTATAATGCATTGGAGGCTTCATTTAGGTCAGCTATGACTGGAGCAGTAATTCGCAGGCATGTCTGGCTGAAGGAACAATCTTTGCCAGACCATGTTAAAGCTAAACTCCTGGATGCTCCCATGGAGAACAAAATTTATTTGGCTCCTCAGCTCAGGAGATCTTAAAGGTTGAAGAAAAGGCAAAATCTGTGCAAACAGTTAAGGATTTCCTGCAAGTACAACCACCGAGATTCAGCAGAAACTGGCCTACTAAGAATTGGTCCTTTCCAGACTCTGACATAGCCCAGAGAGGCAGGAACAGACGCCCTAGGGGTAGAGGCCAATCTAAGGGCTCCTACAGAGGACGTCATTGGCAGCCTACCAACCAGAGGAGTAGTGCAACAGCAGCAACAACAACTACTACACCAGGACAGGCTCAATGACTGTACTCTGATTCCGCCTACCAGGGAACAACTGGAAGCACCCTTGGGCGGAAAGCTGGCTTTATTCTCAAAAAACTGGCATATTACGAAGGACACGTGGACACTACAAATAGACAAAGGATACAGGTTCCACTTCCACACTTTGCCAAAAAGAAATGGAATGCCAAACCTACCACCAAATCAGAGGGTAGAGGCTTTAAGGCAGGGGAAATCTGTTTTGGTGTATCTGTTTATTACTGTTGTGCATGTCTGGAATTTTTTATGCAGTCTCTAATTTTAGCCTTCCTTGGAGGGCACCTGGCATCTGGGGCAAGAAACACTGAAGAAGATGGCGTCGACTGATGTTTTTATACCCCCAGTCACTCTGACGTCGGGGAAGAGGCGACATCAGCCGACGCCGGACCCAGACTTTGGAATCCGGCACACCGAAGGGCTGCCTGAGGCAGGACAACCCCGTATGTAAGGACTGCAGTTGCGTATCTATCAGACATCTACATTTATGGTAGGTACAAAACTACTTTTTTGATACTTTTCTGGGAAAAAAAATTGTAAGCCTGTTTCCTACCTTTCCTGTAATTAGTGATGTCCTTCAAGGATGCATCTGCAGTCATCACATATGGGTTGTCCTGCCTCAGGCAGCCCTTCGGTTGGCCGGATTCCAAAGTCTGGGTCTGGCCTCGGCTGATGTCGCACTTTCCCCGACGTCAGAGCGTCTGGGGTATAAAAGCATCAGCCGACGCCATTTTCCTCTGTCTTTCTTGCCGCGTGGTGCCCAAAGCAGAAGCAGTTCGCAAGTGCCGGTCGGGCAGCTCCTGTGATTCAGCTACCGAAGACTTCGAAAAAGCCAAGTACCCCGTTGGGGACTCTTTCTTGCCTCAGCGATGTCAGATAAAGTTAATAATTGTTTAACTTGTGGGAAACAAATACCTCATAAGGATTTCCACTCTTACTGCCTCCCTTGCCTAGGCCCAGACCACGACGTCTCTGCCTGTCCAGCCTGTGCTTCTTTCAACCGACGAACTCTCAGATGTCAGTCGGAGTTTGCAGAGGAATTCTTTGGGGCTAGTTTTGCTTACAAGATGCTGTCGGAGACTCCGACTTTGCATTCCATTAAACGGAAGGACAAGGACCGACACACGCGGGCCGTGGTTTCGGCTGAAACCACGGTGAGGCCTACCACGAGTGTCTTGGCTGAAACATTCCTATTACCGAAACCGCACAACCGACTACCTCGGGCCCGGAGGCCCCGGCCGAGTCTGTTATTGGATTACCTACTGAAACCGGTGTCCAGGAACCTTCCGACACCATTCCTTTAGACAAGTCTACTCCTGCACGTGGTGCAGCCAGACCCCCTGCATCCATGTCCATTAAGGCTTTTTCTAGGGCTAAAGCTGCTAAACTTTCTAAAGCTTTGCCTCCCAAGGTTTCCTCTCAGAGACCTTCTACTGGCTCACAGATTCTTAGCCTAGCAGAGGATCTTATTTCATTAATTAGAGGTTCTCAACCTCATCCGGACAGGGGCTCTCAACCACCTCCAGACAAAAGGCCCAGGGCTGAGCCCTCTGACCCCCACTCCTGAGTCCACTGATGGCTCTGCTCTGTCAGACCCCCAGGAGGAGGCTTATTCGGCCTACGAGGATTCTGATGCTGAACAATCTATTTCCTTGGCCTCCCCTCCTGAAGAGTTTTCCTTTGGAGAGACACTACACTCTTTGAGAGAACATTTTCAATGGCAGGGTCAGGAATTCTCTGATTCTATAAAGAGATTAAGGACCTTTTTACATTTACCGCAGCATAGACCTTTAGCTATACCTCCTGTTTTGAATGTTATTGATGTATACTCTGATGCTAGTAGAGCCCCCTGACTCTCTCCCTCCGGCTCCTGCCAAACCTGATAGGTACTACAGGGTCCCGGATTCACATCTACACCTGTACAAGGCCCACTCTGCTGATCCAGAAACTATTTCCCAGGGCCCAAAAGGGGTTGCAGCTGCCACTCCTAAAAATCCTCTACCCTCTGAAAGGGAGTCCAGAGCTTTAGAGAGATGGGGTAAGAAAGTGTATACTTCTGCAACTCTTTCCATGAGGGCATTAAATTGTCAATTTCATATGATACAGTATCAAGAGTACTTGTTAGATGAATTGCAGAAGAATCTGTCCTCTTCTGAACCCCTTGATCGCAAATCCCTTCAGGATCTGGTGCTTAATTCCCAGCAGGTTAGTAACCATTTCTTGCAGTGTGGTTATGATGCATTGGAAGCTTCATGTAGGTCAGCTATGACAGCGGCAGTTATACGTAGGCATGCCTGGCTGAAGGAACAATCTTTACCAGACCATGTTAAAACTAAGCTTTTGGATGCTCCTATGGAAAAGCAAAAAATTATTTGGTTCCACAGCTCAAGAGGTCTTAAAGAAATTTGAAGAAAAGGCAAAATCTGTGCAAACAGTCAAAGACTTTCTGCAAGTCCAACCACTGAGATTCAGCAGAAATTGGCCTACCAAGAATTGGTCCTTTCCGGACTCGGACAGATCTCAGAGCCAGAAATAGGCGTGCCAGAGGTAGAGGGCAAGCTAGAGGCTCCTACAGAGGCCGTCCGTGGCAGCCTCCCAACCAGAGAGGTAGTGCAGGAACAACTGCTACACACGGACAGACTCAATTACTTTATTTTGACTCCGCCGACCAGGGCTCAGTTAGAAGCAACTTTGGGCGGAAAGCTTTCTTTATTCTCAAAAAATTGGCACAGCATTACAAGGGACACATGAACACTGCAAATAATAGACAAAGGATACAGGTTCCATTTCCACACATTGCCAAAAAGAAAAGGAATGCCAGACCTGCCACCAAATCAGAGGGCAGAGGCTTTGAAGCAAATTACCAAATTAATACAAATGAAAGCCATAGAAAAGGTACCTCTTTCAGAACAAGGCCAAGGATTTTACTCCAGATTATTCCTTGTTCCAAGAAAAGAAAATAAATGGAGGCCTATTCTCGACTTGTCTGCACTGAATTCTTACCTCATTGTGCCAAAATTCAAAATGCTGACTCTACAGCAACTCCTTCCCATGTTGGGCAAGGGGTCTTGGCTGGTGACTCTAGACCTCAAGGAGGCATACCTGCATGTCCCTATTCGACAAAGTTGCAGAAGACACCTCAAATTTCTTGCAGGGTCAGAGCATTATCAATTCTCAGCATTGCCCTTTGGCTTATCTACTGCGCCCAGAGTATTCACGAAATGCCTGGCATCAGTAATTGTACACTGCAGACTTCAGGGGATTCAAATCTACCCATATCTGGACGACTGCCTTATACAAGCGGACAACAAGCAAATTTTGTTAAAGGACTTGGACTATGCCATCCACCTACTACAGGCCTTGGGATATACAGTCATCATCCAAAAATCAAGACTTGTTCCATCCCAAAGAATAACCTTTCTGGGTGCGGATCTAGACACAACCACCCAAATGGCCTTTCTCACAGAAGAAAAGCAAAAACAACTACCGGATTACTTCAAGAATCTGACAAGACAAACTCAGCTGACTGCAAGGAAAATCCTGCAGGCCCTGGGTTACATGGCATCTTGCATTCTTCTGATTCCGCAA
>NC_056734.1:978214247-978261747 GCF_019279795.1 Protopterus annectens | reverse complement strand
TACCACTCCCACAAGAGGGGAAAACATACTGGACCTGATCACCACCAATATGTGGACTCTATGCTCTAGACCAGAAGTGTATCCCTCACTGGTAAGATCAGACCATAAACTAATCTCACTGGATATTCACATCCCGACCCCACCCCCTGCCCAGAAAACCACAGTAAAAATTTATTTTATTTTACATTTGTTAACCGGGCTAGTCTGGCTGGATACATGTCCATTTTCAGCAGAGGCCCGAGGAGAAAAGCTCCATTAACATACTAGTAACTTACAATAAAAACAAACAATCTAATAACAAAAATAAAAACAAAATAAACAAAATATATAAACATAAAAGCAGATAAAGGAACAATTATGTAGTTTAGTAAAATGCAGAAGCAGTTTAACAAGAAATAACAATGGAGAGGCAACCTTCTTTTGTAATTGCTAGAGTAAGACTGCTAGTAAATGAAGATGGAAAAAAAAACTGACATATGGAGATTTAATAAAAATTACACTATTTACAATTTAGTATAGAACAAGTTGTGCCAGGTCACTAGTGTTAGGAAAGAGATTTGCATAGAAGTGATCTTTATATAAGTTAGAAAAAGAAAAGATGACAAAATGCAGTGATATAGCATGTAGATGGAGGAAATAGGAAGTGTAAGAAAAAAAGAGAAAAAAAATTATGCAAGTGGGTCAGTAGAGGCATAATCAAAAGTAGTGAACAACCAGTAGAAGTGAAAAGGGGGGACTGGAAAGAGGGGAATTCTTTGCTGAGCTCAGTCAGGATTAGAGCATGGGCATAGCCAATGGGTTTGTAAATGGTTTCTTGTTTTTTTGAAAAGGTGAGGTGAGCTTAGGGTGGTCAGTTCTACGGGAAGTTTATTCCAATATGATCCAACAGTGTTGGCAAATAAGGAGTCACCTGCTTTATTGTGAGATTTGAGAGTAGTTACTAGAAGCTTGCTGGCTGAGCGAAGGGAAGTAAGATTTTTATATGGGGTGATGAGGTTAAGTATGGGTGTATTGGAGGGGTATTGTAGAATTTTATAAGTGATGACTAATTGATGTAGGAGTATTATGTTCTGAAGTTTTAGCCGATTAAGTTTGTTTAGATTGAGACAGTGATGAGTACGGAATGGGGAACCTGTGGCAAACCTGGCAATACTATGGTAGGCTTTAAACTTCTCTAAAGCAAATTTCACACTCAAAACCGAGGTGGAATCCTTCAAAGCCCCTGGGCCTGTTGAAAATATTGCCCAGAATCCTTTATAAACACCTTCAGGAATGCATGGATCATGCAATCCCAAATAAAACCAAGACACAATCCTCCAAAGGCAGATGTCCTGTCTGGTGGACCCCAGCCATTAACAAACTATACAATAGAAGGAGGAAGCTACTACATGATAGAGCAAAATCCCAAAAAGGGAAGGCATCTCTGATCAGTATTAACAAAAAACTACGGGCACTCATAAAATAGTCTAAGACCAGCTTTGAGAGAAAAATTGCACAGGACACTAAGGATGATCACAAGGCTTTCTTTAGTTATGTTAGGAACCTGGGTGGGAATTCCCAGATATGCCCAGAATTAGTCCAAAATGACAAAAAATACACCAAACCCACTGACATTGCCAACCTCCTAGCTGACAGGCTCAGTGCAAACCCCAACCAAAAGGCCAAATATCTATCCCAGCAGAGTGCTGCCCCCCCCTGACATCTCAGATGCTCAGGTAAGAGCCGCCCTCTCCAAAGCAAAAAACACAGCATCAATGGGACCAGACGGTGCCCCGCGCTGCGTCCTACATGAACTCCAAGAAGAGCTAAACCCAAACATAAAACTACTGTTCAGTCTCAGCCTTGCTACAGGATGTGTACCCAAAGAGTGGCGTACAGCAACAGTGGTCCCTCTCCACAAAGGTGGTGCCTCAACGGATCCTGGAAACTATCGCCCCGTAAGCCTGACTAGCTTGGTCTGCAAAGCTATAGAAAGGGTAATATGGACCTCAAAAAGATATTGGGGACCTACAGACACTGGATCCTACCCAGTTCGGCTTTAAGGGCAGATCCTGCCTCTTCAACCTGGTCGTTTTCTTTGAAACAGTCACCAAGGCCATTGAAAAGGGGAAGGTGGTCCACACAGCCTACCTGGACCTCGCAAAAGCCTTTGATTACCCCACTCAGGAATTATAGATAAGCTCACCAGCTTAAATATAAACCCCTATGTCACTAGATGGGTTGCAAACTGGCTCATGGACAGAACCCACTTGGTTAAAATTGCTGGAGCCATGTCAGACTCCAAACCAGTTACAAGTGGCGTCCCACAAGGCTCAGTCCTGGGACCTCTCTTGTTCGGTATATATTTCTCGGAGGTACAGGCCAACACGGAAGGACTGTGGCTGACCAAGTTCTCAAATGACTACAAACTGGGCGCCATAATCGAATCTCCATCTGAGACAAGCATCCTCCAAAAGGGACTCGTAGAAACAGACAACTGGTGCCAGAGCCATGGTCTCAAGCTAAACGCCAAAAAGTGTGTAGTCATCCCCTTTGGCAAAAACAGTGCCCACAAATTACCACATAGGTGGTAATCCATTAAGTACAGAAGAAGTAATTAGGGACCTGGGGACCCAAGTTGATAGCAATCTCTCATTTGACAACCACGTGGCCAAAGTGGTTAGAAGAACATTTTATATAGCCCACCTAATCATGAAGGGATTCGCATCTAGATCAGGGGAGGTCATCGTTCCGCTTTACTCAATCCCTCATCAGGCCCATAATTGAGTACAATGCCCCTTTAGGGATGTACCTTACCAGACACCTGCAGCAACTGGAAAGACCCCAAAAGTACCTCACCAAGAGGGATCAAAGGGCTCAAACAGATGCCATATGCTGCCTGGTTAAAGAAACTCCAGCTCTACTCAGTGGCATACCACCTGCTCAGAGGCGATCTGTGCCTTACGTATAAAGCCATGTCCAACCTGGAATTAATGGACATGCTGCACCTCAGAAAATCCAAATCTCATCGAGCTACGCGCTTGAGAGACTTGAACCTCAGCACTGAAATAAATAGGACATGCTGGAGGGACAGATTCATAACCCAGGGGCTCCCTTCACTCTGGAATAAAATCCCAGTCCAGGTTAGGCAGAGTCCCTCATTGACTCTCTTCAAGAGGAATCTTGAGTGGATGGGAGATCGTAGGTTTACCCCAGGTATCACTTCTGTGTCACTGTTAGACAGAGCCACAGTGTACTAACCTCGAAAAAGGGCATAGCTAAATTAATTTAAAATGGATATCGAAAGCCAACCTCACTCTGGCTAGGCTTATAAATGCGTAGGGCAGATAGCCTAGTATGAACCTATGAATGTTAAATCTAAATTGTTTGAAGCACCCTTGCACAAAGGCACCTTATTTGGCACGAAGGCAGAGGAGGACTTAAAGTTAAGGCAGAGGAGGACTTAAAGTTAAGGCAGAGGAGGACTTAAAGTTAAGGCAGAGGAGGACTTAAAGTTAAGGCAGAGGAGGACTTGAAGTTAAGGCAGAGGAGGACTTGAAGTTAAGGCAGAGGAGGACTTGAAGTTAAGGCAGAGGAGGACTTGAAGTTAAGGCAGAGGAGGACTTGAAGTTAAGGCAGAGGAGGACTTGAAGTTAAGGCAGAGGAGGACTTGAAGTTAAGGCAGAGGAGGACTTGAAGTTAAGGCAGAGGAGGACTTGAAGTTAAGGCAGAGGAGGACTTGAAGTTAAGGCAGAGGAGGACTTGAAGTTAAGGCAGAGGAGGACTTGAAGTTAAGGCAGAGGAGGACTTGAAGTTAAGGCAGAGGAGGACTTGAAGTTAAGGCAGAGGAGGACTTGAAGTTAAGGCAGAGGAGGACTTGAAGTTAAGGCAGAGGAGGACTTGAAGTTAAGGCAGAGGAGGACTTGAAGTTAAGGCAGAGGAGGACTTGAAGTTAAGGCAGAGGAGGACTTGAAGTTAAGGCAGAGGAGGACTTGAAGTTAAGGCAGAGGAGGACTTGAAGTTAAGGCAGAGGAGGACTTGAAGTTAAGGCAGAGGAGGACTTGAAGTTAAGGCAGAGGAGGACTTGAAGTTAAGGCAGAGGAGGACTTGAAGTTAAGGCAGAGGAGGACTTGAAGTTAAGGCAGAGGAGGACTTGAAGTTAAGGCAGAGGAGGACTTGAAGTTAAGGCAGAGGAGGACTTGAAGTTAAGGCAGAGGAGGACTTGAAGTTAAGGCAGAGGAGGACTTGAAGTTAAGGCAGAGGAGGACTTGAAGTTAAGGCAGAGGAGGACTTGAAGTTAAGGCAGAGGAGGACTTGAAGTTAAGGCAGAGGAGGACTTGAAGTTAAGGCAGAGGAGGACTTGAAGTTAAGGCAGAGGAGGACTTGAAGTTAAGGCAGAGGAGGACTTGAAGTTAAGGCAGAGGAGGACTTGAAGTTAAGGCAGAGGAGGACTTGAAGTTAAGGCAGAGGAGGACTTGAAGTTAAGGCAGAGGAGGACTTGAAGTTAAGGCAGAGGAGGACTTGAAGTTAAGGCAGAGGAGGACTTGAAGTTAAGGCAGAGGAGGACTTGAAGTTAAGGCAGAGGAGGACTTGAAGTTAAGGCAGAGGAGGACTTGAAGTTAAGGCAGAGGAGGACTTGAAGTTAAGGCAGAGGAGGACTTGAAGTTAAGGCAGAGGAGGACTTGAAGTTAAGGCAGAGGAGGACTTGAGTTAAGGCAGAGGAGGACTTGAAGTTAAGGCAGAGGAGGACTTGAAGTTAAGGCAGAGGAGGACTTGAAGTTAAGGCAGAGGAGGACTTGAAGTTAAGGCAGAGGAGGACTTGAAGTTAAGGCAGAGGAGGACTTGAAGTTAAGGCAGAGGAGGACTTGAAGTTAAGGCAGAGGAGGACTTGAAGTTAAGGCAGAGGAGGACTTGAAGTTAAGGCAGAGGAGGACTTGAAGTTAAGGCAGAGGAGGACTTGAAGTTAAGGCAGAGGAGGACTTGAAGTTAAGGCAGAGGAGGACTTGAAGTTAAGGCAGAGGAGGACTTGAAGTTAAGGCAGAGGAGGACTTGAAGTTAAGGCAGAGGAGGACTTGAAGTTAAGGCAGAGGAGGACTTGAAGTTAAGGCAGAGGAGGACTTGAAGTTAAGGCAGAGGAGGACTTGAAGTTAAGGCAGAGGAGGACTTGAAGTTAAGGCAGAGGAGGACTTGAAGTTAAGGCAGAGGAGGACTTGAAGTTAAGGCAGAGGAGGACTTGAAGTTAAGGCAGAGGAGGACTTGAAGTTAAGGCAGAGGAGGACTTGAAGTTAAGGCAGAGGAGGACTTGAAGTTAAGGCAGAGGAGGACTTGAAGTTAAGGCAGAGGAGGACTTAAAGTTAAGGCAGAGGAGGACTTAAAGTTAAGGCAGAGGAGGACTTAAAGTTAAGGCAGAGGAGGACTTAAAGTTAAGGCAGAGGAGGACTTAAAGATGGAAGAAAAAGCTAAATGTATGCAGACAGTTGAGGATTTCTTACAGGTCCAGCCACCCAGGTTCAGTAGGCATTGCCCCTCCAATCACTGGTCCTTTCCTGCTCCCACCAGGTCAGTTCAGCACAGACCCTGTGGAAGACCCCCCCCCCCCCCCCCCCCCCCCAGACAGCAGCCACAGGGAATGCAGAGATAACTGTGGAATTTCTCCACTTCAAAAGCAGGAAGTTCTAAGCCGCCCCCTCCATCTGCCCACTTTCACTTACCCCTAGGAGGAAAACTCTCCTTTCATGGAAGCACCTGGGCCACCATTACCAGAGACCGCTGGGTCCTCTTGTCCCAGGGATAGAAATTTTCTTTCCACAATCTCTTCCAACCTCAAAAGGGTTCGCAGATTACCAGTGGACAGAGGCACAAAAGCAAGTCCTTTTCCCTGCTCTCTGAGGGCAATAGAGCACGTTCTTGCAGAACAGATAGGCCAAAATTACTAATCCAGACTTTTTCTGGTACCCAGAAAAGAGGGCACCTAGCACCCCATCCTTTATCCATTCTAAACCTCTTCCTGGTTTTAACAAACTTCAAAATGCTCCCCCTCCAGCAACTGCTACCCTTGCTCTTCAAGGATGCTTGGCTAGCCCCCCTAGACCTAAGAGGCTTACCTCCATATTCATATCAGGGAATCACGCAGGAAATATCTGATCTGAAGTAGGCACTTCATTTGTCAGCAACCTTTGGGATACGGATCCGATCTCTAATCAGAGCCAGCAACTTCTACCACAGCATAGATCTGAGCTCCTAGCTCCTAGCTCCTTCCTTTACCCATAATCCCCTGCCAACCCTGACTGACCTCAGATCTAGTTTGCCGCGCTTCAAGCCACAAGCTAGGTTCCTGAGCTCCTGGTTTATCGAAACTTTGTGAGGAAAAATTTCCATTTTCTTCCTTTTTTTTGCTGTGAGAGAGTGATTGGTTAGGTACCCCTGTAGCCCTTTTTTATCTAGCTAAATTTATTTTTGTGGTCCTTTTTCTCCTCCCTTCCCTGCTGGTTGTAGTATGTGTGGTGTGTGTATGGGCCTAGTGAGTGCTTTTCCTTTATTTAAAAATGTCAGAGGCCCCTAAAGCCATTTTTTCTAAGTGCACCGAGTGTGGCCATAAGCTTTCCCTGGCGGATGGCCACACTCTGTGCGTTAGGTACCTTGGGGTTGAACACCTCTCCTCTGGATGCGCAATCTGCATGGCGTTCAACCCCAGGGCACTTAAGGACCGGAGGTCGAAGCTGATTCTGGCGGGCCTTTTACCCCCAGATCCGGTTCCGGCCTCCGGTACTTCTGTGGCCGCTATCCAGCCTTCGGTGGCGGCCACTCCTACCTCCCTCCGGTCGGGACTCAACCTCCTGCTTCGTCTCTGGAGGAGAGGGAGGCCAAGAAAGACCAGCGGAGAGCGAAGCACCGTAAGCGGCGGGCCGAGGACTCCTCTGCCTTGCCCGTGAAACGGGCTTCTCCCTCCAGGTCTTCTGGATCGCCTCCTCGGATCCAGTCCCCTTGCTTCTCACCGGGACCTGAGGAAGAGGTGACCCGGTCCTAGTCGAAGTAATTGAGGTGGCACTCCAGGCCTGCCTCGGTGGCCTCTTCGAGGTCCACTTATAGCATGTTGGATGCAGACATGGACCGGATGATGATGAGATTCATCCAGGCCCAGCTGCAGATGGGAGTGCTCTTGCCCCCCCCCCCCCTCCGGGGGGGAGCTCAACCCTATTCTTTGCTCCAATCGCTCCTTCTCCGACCAGATGTTCTTCAAGAATGCAACTGCAGTCATAACATGTGGGTTGTCCTGCCTCAGGCAGCCCTCGGTCGGCCGGATTCCAAAGTCTGGGTCCGACGTCGGCTGATGTCGCATTTCTCTCAGTCAGAGCGGCTGGAGTACATAAGCATCAGCCGACGCCATTTTCTTCAGTCTTTCTTGCCGCGCGGTGCCCGAAGCAGAAGCAGTTCGCAAGTGCCGGTCGGTCAGCTCCTGTATTCTACGATGCCGAAGTCATAAGTACCCCGTTGGGGACCTTTTCTTGCCTCAGCCGATGTCAGAAATTACTGAAAGTGAACAATTGTCTTTTTTGTGGTAAACAAATACCTCATAAGGATTTCCACTCTTACTGCCTCCCTTGCCTGGGCCCAGACCACGACGTCTCGGCCTGTGTAGCCTGTGCTCGCTTCAAGCGCACTCTCAGGCGCCGGGCGGAGTTCGCTGAAGATTTTTTCGGCGATAAATTTGCCTACACCATGCCGTCGGATCTTCCGACATCGCAAACTCCCAAAAAGCGAAAAGACCGGGACCGACATCTACCACCGACTCCATGCCAAAACCGAGCGCGAGTGCTCCGGTTCCCTCAGACTGTCTCTCCACCGCTCCGAACCGAAGACACCGCATTACCGACTACTCCGATTCCAGACATTACTCTGACGCCAGTTATAGACTTTCCTCCGGATACCGAAACCGAGGAAATGCCTGAGACCATTGCTATAGACAAGGTCACTCCTGCACGTGGAGCTGCCAGGCCTCCTATGGCCATGTCTATTAAGGCCTACACTAGGGCTAAGGCAGCCAGCAAAACAAAGCATATTACTTCCAAATCCTTACCTCAGCCGACTCCGGAGACACAAATTATGTCCATGGCTGCTGATTTAATTTCCATGATTAGAGGTTCACAGGCCCATCCTGAGAGAGCATCCCAGCCTCCTCCTGATAAAAGGCCCCGGGGGTAACCCTCTGACCCTACTCCTTCAGATGAAGACTCTGAGGGCTCTGTCCACTCTGATAGCCAGGAAGAGCTCTTCCAGACCTATGAGGACTCGGATGCAGAAGATTCCATCTCTTTGGCCTCCCCTGCTGAGGATATTTCTTTTGGGGAAGTTCTGCACACCATGAGGGAACATTTCAAGTGGCAGGGTCGGGAATATTCTGATTCTAGGAAACTCCTTCGGACTTTCCTTAAGCCTCAGCACAGGCCCTTAGCTATTCCTCCTGTACTTGATGTTCTGGATGATTTGTATTCTGACTCTAGTGCTACCCCTGATTCTCTTCCTCCTGCTCCAGCCAAGCCAGACAGGTATTACAGGGTCCCAGAAACTCATTCCCATTTATTCAGGGCCCATACTGCTGATTTGGAAACTATTTCACAGGGGCCTAAAGGAGTTTCAGCCTCCACCTCAAAAAATCCTTTGCCCTCCAACAGGGAAGCAAGGTCATTAGGGAGATGGGGCAAAAAGGTTTACACATCCACTACCTTATCTATGAGAGCTTTAAATTGCCTTTTTCATACGTTACAATATCAGGATTATCTCTTAGAAGCTTTACAAAAAACATTAGCTTCTCCTGATCCTTTAGACAGGAAGACTTTGCAGGAAGCTGTACATAAGTAAGCAATCACTTCCTGCAGTGTGGATATGATGCACTGGAAGCTTCATGTAGGGCAGCTATGACAGGGGCAGTGATTCGTAGACGTGCTTGGTTAAAAGATCAACCTCTACCAGATCATGTAAAAGCAAAACTTCTGGATGCGCCTTTGGAAAAGAACAAGCTTTTTTGTGCAAATGCTAAGGATGTGTTAAAGGCCATCGAAGAAAAAGCAAAATCAGTTCAGACTGTGAAAGATTTCCTCCAGGTTCAACCCCCCAGATTCAGTAGAAATTGGCCTTCAAAAAGCTGGTCCTTTCCTAATCCAGAAAAGTTTCAAAGGGGTAAGAACAGACGTGGCTGAGGAAGAGGCCAATACAGAGGCCCTTACAGGGGACGACAATGGCAGCCAGGAAACCAAAGAAGTGACTCAGGGGTTTCACCTGCCCAACAACCACAAACTCAATGACTTTCCTCTACTACCGCCTACCAGGGAACAACTAGAAGCTCCCTTGGGCGGGAAATTATCTCTGTTTGCAGAAAACTGGCACAGACTGACAAAGGACAAATGGATTTTGGACATTATAGACCGAGGGTACAGGTTTCATTTTCATACCTTACCAAGAAAACAAGGCATGCCAAACCTACCACAAAATCAAAGGGCAGAGGCTATCAAGCAAATCACTCTGCTGACTCGAATGAAAGCAATAGAAAGAGTTCCACAACTAGAAAGAACAGGGGTTTTACTCAAGACTGTTCCTTGTTCCAAGAAAAGAATCTCAATGGAGACCAATATTGGACTTGTCCTCATTAAACACCTTTCTCATAGTACCAAAGTTCAAAATGCTGACTCTACAGCAACTCCTTCCCATGCTGGGCAAGGAGTCGTGGCTGATTACTCTGGACCTCAAGGGGGCATGTCACTACCAGACACAGCTGCAGAAGATACCTCAGATTTCTTGCAGGGCCAGAGCATTATCAATTCTCAGCATTGCCATTTGGCTTATCTACTGTGCCCAGAGTATTTACAAAATGCCTGGCTTCAGTAATTGCTCATTGCAAGCTCCAGGGTATACAAATTTACCCGTACCTGGACGACTGCCTCATACAAGCGGACGACAAATTGATGTTGACAAAAACCTGGATTATGTCATACGATTACTTCAAGCTCTGGGATACACAGTCAACTTCCAAAAGTCAAGACTGCAGCCATCCCAGCAAATAATCTTCTTAGGAGCCAAACTAGACACAGCCTCTCAGATGGCTTACCTGACAGAAGACAAGCAAGAGAAGTTAACTCATTACTTCAAAGGTTTAGCAAAACTCACCCAGATGAATGCAAGGAGATTCCTACAGGCCCTGGGTTACATGGCATTCTGCATTCTACTGGTTCCATTAGCAAAACTACACATGAGAAAGCTTCAATGGTACCTAAAAAGCATTTGGTCTCAACACAGCAACAACCTGGAGACCATCATACCACTCATTCCATGCCTACAAAAGGAATTCCTATGGTGGGCCTCGGTGAGCCAGGAAAACACAGGTATGTCATTCAAAAAACCGCAGATAACACAGACCATGACTACAGACACCTCAGACCTTGGATGGGGGGCGCACATGGAAGGCAGGTGTATACAAGGACAATGGTCTCCAAAGGAAACACATCTGCATATAAACCAAAAGGAAATGCTGGCAGTAATGCATGCCATCAAGGCTTTTCAACACCAACTCCAGCAAGGCCATTTAATGATACGGACAGACAACACCACTGTGATGTGGTACATAAACAAGCAGGGGGGCACCCACTCTTACCCCCTTTGCAGACTGACAATGCAGCTTTGGGAGAAATCACTGAGCCTAAACATTCAGTTACATTCCCAGTTTGTTCCAGGAAAAGACAATGTGTTGGCGGACAGCCTAAGCAGGAATTTGGCAGATCCACACGAGTGGAGGTTACATCCGAAGGCCTTCAGACAACTCACTTCGACATGGGGCAAGCCAGAAGTGGACCTATTTGCCTCCCACCTCAACCATCTTCTACCAAAATTTTGCACAAGGACATACCATCCAACAGCTTGGAAAATAGATGCCCTCTCATTCAACTGGAACTCCCTAGCAGTCTATGCATTCCCACCTCTGCCACTGATGACCTCAGTATTACTAAAGATCAAAGCAGAGAAGCCCAAGGGAATCATAATAGCTCCGGATTGGCCAAGACAACACTGGTACCCACTACTACGGAGCATATGTCACACCAGGAGGTGGGCCCTCCCTCAGTGGCCTCTACTTTTGACTCAACACAATTTCGAAACACTGCATCCAAACCTTCAGACACTGCAGCTAACAGCCTGGGAGATCCCATAAGTAACTTCAGCTTATCTTTCTCCAAGGAAGTTCAGCAGATACTAACACAGGCTCGAAGACCATCCACCAGAAAGGTTTACTTAGCAAAGTGGAAAAGAATCAGCAATTGGAATACCAGCAAGGGACATGATGCATCATTGCTGAACATCCCACTTATCTTGGAATATTTGGCAGATATGTTAAACGGCCTCTCATATTCTTCCATAAAGATACATGCATCTGCTATTTCAGCTAGATACAACACTGATCCTCCTGTTTTCTCTCACCCCTTACTAAGACAATTCCTCATGGGAATCCAGAGCATTAAGCCACCAAGAAAGGCCCCAGTGCCAGCCTGGGACCTCAATTTTGTCTTTGAAAAACTGACTCTACCTCCTTTTGAGCCAGCAGCTTCAGTTGACTTGCAATTTCTCTCATGGAAGACAGCTTTCCTGTTGGCAGTTACCTCAGCAAGAAGGGTTTCGGAGCTGCAGGCCCTAATGGCAATACCACCCTTTATTATTTTCCACAGACAGGGTTTCATTAAGGACCAACCCTACTTTTATGCCAAAGGTGGTATCTAGGGTTTCTCTAAATCAAGCCATTCATCTGCCTGCTTTCTTCCCCAATCCTGAGAATAAGGGGGAAAGACTTTTGCATACCTTGGACATTCACAGACAACTTCGATACTACCTGGACAGAACCAAGGCCAGTAGGAAGTCTGAACAACTTTTTGTAGCTTACGCCCCTGCAATCCAAGGAAAATCAATTTCAAAACAGACTATTTCTAAATGGATTGGACATTGCATCAGATTCTGTTATTCCTTTCATGGAAAGACTGTTCCAGCCAATGTCAGACCACACTCCACCAGAGCTACAGCCACCTCTACAGCATTTCTAAGAGGGGTGCCTACCAAGGACATTCTAGAAGCTGCTACATGGAGCTCCGTGCATACATTCTCCAAACACTACAATCTCCCTCTATATTCCAGATCAGAGCAGGCTTTGCTTCGGCAGTCCTGCAGGGTTTGATTGCCACACCATCTCTTTCCTAGTGCATACCTCCTCCCCCAGCTAAGCTTTGGTATTCTACCCACATGTTATGACTGCAGTTGCATTCTTGAAGGACATAGTACAGTTTTGTACCTACCATAAATGTAGATGTCCGATAGACATGCAACTGCAGTCGGATTTTCCCTCCCTCCATACCCCTCTATGCCTAGGGTCCACTCCTATCCCTGTTACTCTTAGCTGGGGATACCTGTTATGGTGCATTTGTTTTATTGCTCATTTATTTGTTTGGAATCCTGTTTTTTGTCTTCCAATTTGATTACAGCCTTCCTTGGAGGGCACCTGGCATCTGGGACAAGAAACACTGAAGAAAATGGCGTCTGCTGATGCTTATGTACTCCAGCCGCTCTGACGTCTGAGAGAAATGCGACATCAGCCGACATCGGACCCAGACTTTGGAATCCGGCCGACCGAGGGCTGCCTGAGGCAGGACAACCCACATGTTATGACTGCAGTTGCATGTCTATCGGACATCTACATTTATGGTAGGTACAAAACTGTACTTTTTCCGGGTTCGGAACCGAGCCGCGTTGGATCCGAGGGTGGGTCAGAGCAGACAGTGCTGGGCACTTCGGCTCCGACTGTTCCGTCGAGTTTGTCAGCTCCGACCTCTCGGAGACGCGGGCCGAGCTTCGGATCAGAGGGATTCTGTGTGCCTTCGGCCCCGTCCCTGTCGGAGCACGCTGGTCCTTCGGATCCGATGGTCTCGGCCCCGGGTCTGGTCCCCACTTTGGATCCGGGTGGGAGTCTACTCTCTGATCCTATCGAGGGTGGCTCCCCCTCGGCTTTCGCTGCGGTGGAGAGGGCACTGTTGAGTGCATCCGGGCCTGGCTTCGGCTCCCCCCTGCACTCCTTCTCAGCTGGTCCAGGCTCCCATCACCCGGCCTTTGGGGCAGCCTGCTTCAGCGCCTCAGGGTGTTCCTTCGGAAATGACATTGCTGGTGAGACTCCCTCGGACAGCCCCCCCCCCCCCCCCCCCAGGGAGGTTGGTCTGCCCCCAAGTCTTCCTCCGATGAGTCCATATTCCTAGAGGCGTTCGAAGCAGGGCCATCTATCTCTTGGGTGTGTGTCCTCCTCCCCCCCCCCCCCGATTCCCTGGTGGATCTTATCGCCACCAGGGTTTGGAGGGAGCCGGACACTGTAGAGCCAGTCCCCAAGTGCCCGGACAGGATCTTGAGTGCCCACGCAGAGAGAACCCATTGGAGCAGAGGTCCCGTTGTGGATGCCATGTTGGTGGCGGCCACCAAGAGAGTTGGCTCAGGAGAGCCCCACGGTCCACCCACCGAGCAAGGAGTCTCATGCGATAGACCGCCTTAGGAAGCGGGCCTTCAGTTCAGCAACCTTCTCGATGAAGGCGCTGAACTATATGACACAAGTCATCCGGATGCAGCGGGATCTAATAAAAGAATACGCTGCCCCCCCCCCCCCCAAGAGTCCATGTCTGAAGGGGACAAACAATTGAATTCCTCCTGCATGTCCACTCTATGGTCCCATTTCTAACGCCTCTATGCGGCTTGTGTCACGCCACTGAGGGAGCCGCTAGAGCTGGTGGAGTCTGCCTGATCATGAGGCGACAAGCCTGGCTCCGACATTGTGACTTCTCTGAACCCTGTAAGGCGTCATTTGCGATTGCCCCCTTTGGTTCTGCTCTGTTAGGCAAAACCGTTCGCTTTAGTCCAGAGCGAGAAAGGTGGGAAGAGGTCTGCTGTCAAAGTCAGCCTCTCTACTCCCCAGAGGTCCTTTTCCAAGAACCAAAAGGGTCAGAAGAAGATGTGGTTTCAGTAATGGCATCAATCCCATTCTGCTCCGGATAACCAGTCCTCTCTTGGCAGAGGAGGACAGGGAGGATGCCGCCCTAGAGGCAGAGGGGGTCCCAGGCATTTGGGGTCCAGAAGAAGCCTTCTCTAAGAGGCCCACGCAGAACACCTGAGGGGTTGCCCGGCTGCTCCACTCTGGAGGCAGTCTGGGGGAGGGCGTTTTTCGAGGCACCTAGCAATGTGGGAGTCAATAACAGATCGGTGGGTGCTTCGCATCATATCCAGAGCCTCAGTCAGAGGGAGGCGGCTGCTACAGAAATTCAGCCGCGTTTGCAAAAAAAAGCCATCCAACCCGTCCCCCCAGATCAGCTCGGATCAGGGTTTTACTCCAGGTTCTTTCTGGTGCCAAAAAAAGACGGGGGACTTGAGGCCCATCCTCGACCTCTCTCTTGAACCTGGCAGTACCCAAAGAAAAGTTCAGATGATCACGCTGCAATCTATTCTTCCCCCTGTTACGGGAGAACGTTTGGTTGTGCTAGATAGACCTCAAGGATGTGTGCTATCACATTCTAGTGAACAGATGCTCCAGGAGGTTTCTCCGCTTCCGGCTGGGAGCCAGTCACTTTCAGTTCAGGGCCTTCCCCTTCGGTCTCACCTCCACCCCCAGGGGGTTCACCAAAGTCTTAGCGGCAATAGCGGCCCACCTGAGACTCCAGGGAATTCATGTCTTTCCATACCTGGACGACTGTCTCCTTACCGCCCAAACAAGGCATCTGCTCTGTTCATGCAGGGATTACTTCCTCAATCTTGCTCCACGCCTAGGATCGATGGTCAACATGGCCAAATCCTCTCTGGCTCCTACACAGGTAATAGATTTCATAGGGGCGAGACTGGATGCCAGACTAATGCTTGCTTTTCTGACTCCAGATCGGCTTCAGAATCTGAGGTTGCATGTACAGGCCATCCTCCAACTTCAAGCTCCACCGGCGGAATTGGTCCTGAGGGCTCTAGGGTCCATGGTGGCAGCAATTTCTCTGGTGCCCTTGGCCCGTCTGAATATGAGGGTCTTGCAGTGGACCCTTCAGGTGCAATGGTCCCTGTCTCACAACCTTCTGTACCATCCCATTCCCAGGACTTGCAGAAGGTCGCTCGTGTGGTGGCTCCAGTCCCCGAGCCTCCACACGGGATGCCCATTCTCTGCCTCCTCCCATCGCCACAGTGACCACGGACGCTTCTCGCCTGGAGTGGGGGGGGGGCATTATTCAGGCAGAACGGTCCAAGGCACGTCGAACGACATAGAGACCTCCTTGCATATCAACGTCCTAGAGAGGAGAGCGGTGCTTTTGACGTTGCAGGAACTTCACGACCTTCTTCCGATTGGGACGATTGCAGTACAAACTGACAACATGTCAGTGGTCTGGTACATCAACAAACGGGGGGGGGGGGGCAGGTCTTATCCTCTTTGTCGCGAGGCCTTGGAGTGTGGGAATGGGCAATATCCACCAACCGCTTTCTCATTGCAATGCACATTCCGGGACGGTCCGACATCCTAGCAGCAGGCTCAGTCGTACAATCCTGACCCCATACGAATGGTCTCTCAATCCTCTAGTAGCAGAGCGAATATTTGCCCAATGGGGGGCAACCCTGTTGCGATGTTTTTGCCTCTCCCTCAAATACCAAATGCAACAGTTACTTCGCTCTAATCCCCCCTCGGGGGAGTGACTCTCTAGTACATGCTTGGCCTCTTGGTAGTCTACACTTACCCTCCACTGTCCCTGAATCTAAAACTTTTACAGAAAGCCAGTCGGTTGAGGAGCAAGATGATCCTCATTGCCCCATTCTGGCCTCGTCAGATGTGGTTCCCCGTACCTATGGTCTCACCTGATTCATCCGCCCTGGATTCTGAATCCCCTTCCGGATCTCATTACTCACCCTCTGGGTCTTCAGACCCCCAACCTGGTCAACCTCAAGCTGACTGCTTGGTTGCTCCAGTTCCACTCCTAAGGACTCCCAGCATCTCCTCACCAGTCAAAGCCATTCTAGTAGCAGCACACAAGCCATCCACCAAAAACGTCTATCTGAGTAAGTGGAAATGCTTTTCCATCTGGGCTGAGCACCGTCACTTAGATCCTTTTACGGCACCTTTAACATCGGTTTTGGATTTTCTAACTACCCCTTTTCATCAGGGGGCTAGCTGTTCTACAGTCAAGGTACAACTAGCAGCGATTTCGCACTATCATGTAGGGCATGAGTCTGGCCCTCTTATTACCTCCAAGCTCTGTAACCCTTTTCTTAAGGGGTACCTTCCTCCTCAGACCTGTCAGGGAGGTAGTGCTTCCATGGTATTTATAGTTCTACAGGCCTTGACAAGCCCCCCCCCCCCCCTTTCGAGCCGGCGGCCACGGTTGATCTCATATACCTCTCTTGGAAAATGGCCTTTCTGGTGGCCATTACTTCAGCTAAGAGTCTTTGAACTTCAGGCTCTCAAACCACCTTATTTGGCCTTCCATCAGGATAGAGTTTACCTCCGGATCAATCCGTCTTTTCTGCCGAAGGTATCTTCTGAAGCCAACATTAATCAATCTATTAATCTTCCCGTATTCTTCCCCAACTATCAGAACAAAGGAGGATATAAGCTGCATTCTTTGGACGTGCACAGACAACTGCGCTTTTATTTTCATCAAACGGCTGGTCATAGACAATCCGACCCGTTGTTTGTCTTTTTTGCCAAAACCAACTTAGGCAAGTCTGTTTCTAAAGTTACCCTATCACGATGGATAGCTAGTTGTATTCTCTTAGCATATCAAGAGTTCGGGAAGGCCTGCACCTCAGGGAGTCCGTGCTCATTCTACTAGGGCCGTTGCTACATCGGCTGCTTTTAGATCTAGGCTTCCCTTGGATGATATTTGTTCCGCAGCCACTTGGGCTTCATCCCATACTTTTATCAGCCATTACAAACTGGATGTTGTCTCCAGA
This sequence comes from Protopterus annectens, assembly GCF_019279795.1. NCBI lineage: Eukaryota > Metazoa > Chordata > Ceratodontiformes > Protopteridae > Protopterus > Protopterus annectens. Next base: position 978,244,788 of record NC_056734.1, on the reverse strand, counting down.
GGTAGGGCGTCCTTTGGCTCTGCAGTGCTCCGGAATATCCTTCCATGAAGGCCACCCAAGATTCAGGTAGCTGGGGACTCTGTCCCAAAGGTTGCTGACAAATGAAGTGCCTACTTCAGATTAAGAAGTTATGTACTCACCATAACGTTCCATCTGAGTAGGTATCTTCATTTGTCTGCAACCATCCCACCCTCCTTCCCCCTGACCAATATGATTCTAAGTAGGAGTTGTCTTACATGAGTCCCTTCCGGGACACACTGGCAAGTTGTTATATGGGGCAAACTTGGTCTGAGGTCAGTCAGGGTTGGCAGGGGATTATGGGTAAAGGGAGGAGCTAGGAGCTCGGATCTATACTGTGGTAGAAGTTGCCGGTTCTGATCCGAAATCGGATCCGTATCCCAAAGGTTGCAGACAAATGAAGATACCTACTCAGATGGAACGTTATGGTGAGTACATAACTTCTTATTTCAGGGCAAGATCTCTGCACTTTCAGTTCTCTGAACTTCCCTTTGGCTTATCTACTGCTCCCAGAGTTTTCACAATGTCAGGCTCCCGCCATTGCCTTTTGCAGACAAAGGAATATCTAAATTTACCCAAATCCTGGAATCTCTAGGGTTCATGGCTTTCTGACACCCAAAAAAAACTCCTTGAAGCAATAATTGGTGGTGAACTTAAATTCAACCAGCACATTCATAGCTCAGTAAAAACCCACCAAAAACTAGGTCTGCTTTACCGTGACAAAAACTTTCTTCCCTGTGCATACAGGCCAGCCCTTGCCCAATCCCTGCTTCTACCATCCCTACTCTATTGCTTCACCTATTCTTACCCATCTACAGAGTAACCAAATATCCAAACTAGAAACCACATATAACAAAGTAGCCAGATTGGATTTAAATCAACCTTACAAATCCCATCACTGCCTCTCATTAAAGGCTTTACACTGGCCTGAATTTTCCAACTTACTGCCTCAATCCCAACTCCTTGTAGCCCACAGTATACTAAATCTTGCCCATCCCTTGCCAATTCTGACACTTTATACTCAACGCCCACTAAGCAGTATTAATACTTGAAGTTCATAAGCCAAACAAAACCTTTGGGAAAATACTCTTGTCACTCGGTTGCAAAAAATTGAAACGTGTTCCCTTTAGCCCTTAGACTAAAAGACAAAAATGCTTTCAAGGAACAGCTTAAATATTTTTTCCTATCTAGTTGGATATGTTCATGCAAAGAAACATTCAGGGATAACCTAACTTAACTCACTCCTAGCTCTCTTACCACTACTTACACATTTTTTTCCTCAGTCATATTCCATACTAGTTAACTCATGTTACACTGAATTCCCATAATCCCTTATTACTATTCTTTAATTTATTAACTTCCCAAGTTCACACAACTTTATCTGTATATTTACTTCATGCCTAGTACCTTGGTTCAGCAATGTATTGACCTTAGTCTTACTATATTTCTGTTTAGATGTTCATCATGTTACACTGCTGCCGTAATCTCACTTGGGTTATCCTGCCATCAGGTGGTCCCGCAGTCTGCCAGAGTTCCAAAGTCGTGGTCCGGCATCTGTTGCTGTTGCTTCTTCCTGACGTCAGTGCGCCAGGGGTATGAAAGAGGCATCCGACGCCATTTTCTTCAGTCTTTCTTGTCGCACGGTGCCCGAAGCAGAAGCAGTTGGCAAGTGCCGGTTGGCTTACTCCTGAGATTTTCTAATCTAATTTCAGACCAAAGTCTTCAGTAAAGCTAAGTACCCCGTTGGGGAACCTTTTCTTGCCACAATCCGATGTCAGAAAAAGTTAACAATTGCATTTCTTGTGGGAAGCAAATACCTCATAAGGACTTTCATTCTTATTGTATTCCTTGCCTAGGTCCAGACCACGACGTCACAGGTTGTTGGTTTTCTGCTAGGTTTAATAAACTATTAAACATCTGTTTGATTTCGCCCGACATTACTTTGATAGGAAATTTAATTATACCATGCCGTCGGAGCAACCGATGACCGGAATGCATAAAAAACGCAAGGATATGGACAGGCAGCCGAGACCCAAACCAGACTCCGAGGCCTCTGCTGGCCCAGTCACTGGTTCTCTGGTTTTCAGTGAGGCGCCTACACAGCCCCTAATGACTGCTGATTTAGAACCTCAGACTGCTTCCGATTCCCAAGCGGAGATTACTAGGCCGCCACAGCCTTCATCTTTAGCCCCTTCCGACTCCAGAACAGGAGGAGATTCCGGTGCAGTTGAAACTCCTTCAGTTGCAGAAGGTGTCTTCAGACAGACTACACTCACCATCAAATCTTATGCAAAGCTGAAAACTCCTTTAAAAACAAAAGACTGTGCAGCAGTCTCCAGTACAAGGCCCCATGCCTAAGAAACAGATGCTTAAGATGGCTGAAGATTTAATTACCCTAATCAGGGGTTCCCATCCCCCTCCTGATAAAAGGCCAAGACAGGAGGATTATGCTTCATCTGACCAGGTCTCAATTTCCTCATTCTTCTGAGGAACAGGAATACTCTATTTCACCATTATGAAGACTCTGATGCTGAAGAGTCTATTCCCTCAGCATCTCCCCCAGAAGACTACTCTCTTGGGGAAACTTTACATACCATGAGGGAACCCACTGGGAAGGCCAGGATTACTCTGATTCTAAGAAAAGGCTCCGGGAGTGCCTTTTACTACTCCAGCACAGACCACTTGCTATCCCTCCTGTGTTGGACGTTGTGGATGTTGTTTACTTCGAATCTAGCCTTAACCCAGACTCTCTACCTCCTGCACCAGCCAAACCAGACAGATACTACAGAGTCCCTGACTCTCACAAATTCCTGTATAAAAGCCCTGTTGCTGATCCAGAAACCATATTCCAGGGTCCCAAAGGGGTTAAGGCCTCTATTGCTAAAAATCCTGTACCGCCTGAAAGGGATTCCAGAGCACTAGACAGATGGGGAAAGAAAGTATATACCTCAGCTACTCTAGCTATGAGGACCTTAAATTGCCAGTTTCACATGCTGAAATATCAGCAATACCTGATGTCTCAATTAAAACAAAAAATGAGCACACATTCAGAGCAACCTGTTTTTCAAGGAAATGTAAGATTTGTTGTATGCAGCTGAACAAGTGGGAAAACCTACTTCACAATGTGGATTTGATTCATTGGAGGCTTCCTGTAGAGCAGCAGTGACTGGGTCTGTCATACGTAGACATGCTTGGTTAAAAGAACAAACCCTACCTGATCATGTTAAAGCAAAGTTATTGGATGCACCTTTACAGCAGGATGTTTTATTTGGTGTAAAAGCAGAAGAGGTTTTAAAGAAAGTGGAGGATAAGGCAAAATCTATGCAGACGATAGGATTTTTTACAGGTTCAACCCCCTAGTTTCAGCAGAAATTGGCCAACAAACTGGTCTTTTCCAGCTTCTGGCAGACCACAGAGGGGAAAATACAGACGCCCAAGGGGCAGAGGTCAGTCACAAGGCCCTTACAAGCCTCGACAATGGGGTACCGCAACCCAGAAAGGAGAAGAAGACAGGCCCCAAGCTATAATGACTTAATCCTCAGACTGCCAAGCAAATCTCTCTTGGCAGCTCCCTTGGGAGGAAAATTAGCACTTTTTGCAGACAACTGGCACATCACAAAAGACAAATGAGTCCTAAATATTGTCTCACAAGGATGCAGATTCCACTTTCACTGCTAAGGATAAAAGGCATGCCAAACCTGCCACCAAATCAATGGGCAGAGGCTCAAAAACAAATTACAGCTCTCATGGACATGAGAGCCATTCAACAGGTACCTACCCAGAAGCAAGGACAAGGATTTTACTCAAGACTCTTTCTAGTCCCCAGAAAGGACAAAGCCTGGAGACTCATTCTGGACCTTTCAATTCTAAACACTTATCTGCAAGTGCCCAAATTCAAGATGCTAACACTACAGCAGCTTCTTCCCATGCTGGGCAAGGCGGCTTGGCTAGTAACACTGGATCTCAAGGAGGCATACCTGCATATCCCTATCAGACAAAATTGCAGAAGATGCCTCCGATTTATTGCAGGTTCAACTCCTCAATTCTCTGCACTGCCCTTTGCTTGTTTATTGCGCCCAGGGTCTTCACAAAATGCCTGGCACCAGTAATTGCATACTGCAAACAAAGAGGAATTCAGATATATCCATACCAGGACGACTGCCTTATTTAAGCAGAAAGCAAGGACATTGGCGTTTGTCAAACACCTGTTAGGTTGCCTAGGGTACAGAGTAAACGAAAAGAAATCAAAACTAGTGCCCTCACAAAACATAATATTCCTGGGGGCCAGCTTAAATACAACGGCCCAGATGGCTCATCTCACGCCAGACAAGCAAGAACAGCTGACTCAATACTTCAAAATGATGGCAACGAAGACCCAACTCCCTGCAAGAAAAATTCTGCAGGCCTTGGGATTCATGGCATCTTCCATTTGCAAAACTGCATATGAGGAAATTGCAGTGGTACCTGAAAAGCGTATGGACTCGGCACAGTCACAGCTTGGAAACCATAATACCACTCATTCCCTGCCTTCAGCAGGAGTTTCTATGGTGGACTCAGGCATGTCACCTCAACAAGGGTCTGCCTTTTACATTGCCCACAGCCAGGCAGACTATAAAAGATGCATCGGATTATGCCTGGGGAGCACACATGGCAGGACAGTGCATTCAGGGCAAATAGTCTACAGATCAAAGGCATCTACATATCAATCAAAAAGAAATGCTAGCTGTACAAAATGCCCTAACAGCTTTCAAGGACCTCCTACATCCAGGACAACACCACAGTAATGCGGTACATAAACAAGCAAGTGGGCATGCACACTCCTACCCCGTATGCAGGCAGGCAATGACCTTGTGGAACATAGCACTGACCCACAAGTTCAACTTCAAGCACAATTCCTGCCAGGAAAGAAAAACACATTGGCAGACTAAGCAGAAACTTCATGGATCCTCACGAGTGGAAACTAGATTCTCAAGTATTTGCAATGATAACTCAAAAATGGGGATGCCCAGGCATAGATCTGTTTGCCAACCCCCAAAACTACCAACTTCGGAAATTTTGCACAAGGACATTCCACCCACTAGCTTTTTAAAGTGGACGCCCTCTCATTCATTTGGAAAACATTAACAGTGTATGCCTTTCCTCCACTGCCTCTTCTAGCAAAGGTGCTGCTGAAAGTCCGATTAGAGAGGCCCCAAATGATACTCATTGCTCCAGACTGGCCACGCCAACACTGGTATCCAATACTAAGGAACATGGCTCATGGCCCACCATGGATTTTGCCTCAAGTTCCTCACCTGCTCACTCAGCAAAACAATCCGATTCTACACAGCCAGCTCAAGACTTTAAATCTGGCTGCATGGCAAATTACCTAAGCAACCAGCCAACACTTCTCTCTCAAGCTGTTATGGATGTCGTTGTGGAGGCCAGGTGGCCCAGCACCAGGAAAGCCTATTCAGACAAATGGAAAAGATTTTGCGCCTGGAACCAGGCTAAGGCCAAAATCCCCTTGTTCCAAACATTCCTCAGATTCTACAATATTTAACTGAGATGTTGCACAAAGAACTTTCTTTTTCATCTGTTAAGAGCCACGCCTCAGCAATTTCAGCTCACTACAACACAGATCCTCCTATATTTTCACTTCCACTGCTAAGACGGTACCTCAGAGGGGCTAAGAACATAAGACCACCCAGGAGAGCACCAACACCAACTTGGGATCTCAACTTTGTTCTGGAAAAGCTTACACTGCTGCCCTTTGAACCAGCTTTTACAGCTGATTTACAGCTTGTCATGGAAAACTGCCCTGCTGCTAGCAATAACTTCAGCACGAAGAGTCTCAGAGCTACAGGCCCTAATGGCAGTGGAGCCTTTTCTCATTTTTTCATCAAGACAGTCGCTCTACGAACTAGCCCTTCCTTTATGCCAAAGGTGGTATCCAGTGCGGCCTTAAACCAAACCATTCATTTGCCCACCTTTTTCCCAAACCCCCAGAACAAAGGAGAGGCTCCTGCACTCTTTGGACATCAACAGGCAGTTACGTTACTACTTGGATAAAACTAAGGCTTTCAGAAAATCTGACCAGCTTTGTATCCTGTGCTGCAGGATCACAAGGAAAAGCCATCTCAAAACAGACCATTTAAAAATGGATAGGACATTGTATCCGATGTTCTTCATCTCACATTGCTGCAGTCATAACTAGTGGGTAGTCCGCTGTCCTCGGTCGGCCCGAATACCAAAGTATTAGGCTGGCGCCGGTCATGGTCGCTTAGATCTGACGTCAGTACGCCTTGGTACTAAAGCGCATGACCGACGTCATATCCCCAGTCTTTTTTGCTGCATGGTCCGAAGCAGAAGCAGCGTTTGCAAGTGCCGTTCAGCATCCTGAAATTTTCGTATTCTGAGTTTCAGACCGAAAACCAAGTTGGGCTAAGTACTCGCTAGAATATTTTTGTCTTTTCTTGCCTCAGTTAAATCCGGATGTCAGAAAAAGTGAATAATTGTATTTCTTGTGGGAAACAGATACCTCATAGGGATTACCACTCTCTGTATTCCTTGCTTGGGGCCTGAGCACGACGTAGTCGGGTGTCGCTTTTGTGCTAAATTTAATAAGCGCACCATTAAACGTAGGTTAGATTGTGCTAGGCTTGTCTTCGGTAAGCGATGTAATTACAATATGCCGTCGGATCCTCCGACGCCCGCTACCGCTAAGAAGCGTAAGGAGAAATCGTTAAAATCCAAGCAGGATGAGTCGTCCGTTCCGGACGCCGGTTCTTTAGAAACCACGGTGGAATCTGTGGATCCAGCCGAGGTTTCAGTTGAGTCTCAGGGGGATTTTGCAAGATGTGGCCTCTCAGGAGTCGGGACAGGCTGAGGGAGCCTCTCAGGTTGCTGTAATCCCTTCTTTACATAAGGTGGTTAGGCCTTCACCTTCTGTCTCTAAGGTACCTTCCAAGGCCAGGCCTGGTTTGTCTTCCTCTGGCGCCAGTCCTAGTTCTGCAGGTTCTGTACCTAAAAAAACACATGCTTAGAATGGCAGAAGATTTGATTTCCTTGATCAGAGGTTCTATGCCCCCTCCAGATAAGAGGCCTAGGGTGGAGCCAGAGGTGGAAGGATTAGAACATTCTTCAGATTACTCAGTCTTCGGCTGAAGACATTCTGGATTTTCCCCCTTATTCTGATTCAGACGCAGAGGATTCTAGTCCTTCTGCTTCCCCTCCAGAGGATTTTTCTTTTTCAGAAACCCTGCATTCTATGAGGGAACATTTTAAATGGGAAGGTCAGGATTTCTCAGATTCCCGAAAAAGGCTTAGGGAATTCTTATTTTTATCACAACATAGGCCCTTGGCTATACCTCCTGTTTTGGATGTTGTGCAGGATGTTTTCTCTGAGGCTTCCCTTAATCCAGACTCTTTGCCTCCTGCCCCGGTTAAGCCAGACAGGTATTAGAGTGCCAGAGGCTCATAAATATTTGTATAAGAGCCCTAGGGCTGACCCAGAAACTATTAGCCAGGGACCTAAGGGTGTCAGGGCTTCTGTTGTAAAGAATCCAGTTCCTATGGATAAAGACTCTAGAGCTTTGGATAGGTGGGGTAAAAAAGTGTATACCTCTTCCACTCTTGCAATGAGGCCTTTGAATTGCCAGTTTCATATGCTGAAATACCAGAATTTTCTCCTTAGTCAGTTGAAATCTAAGGTAGATGCTTTAGCAGAGGGCATAGAGTGTAAAGAATTACAGGATTTGGTTCATGCCTCTGATCAGGTGGGTAAGCATTCTTTGCAGTGTGGTTTTGATGCTTTACAGGCCTCTTCCAGGGTGGCTGCCACGGGATCAGTTATTCGTAGGCACGCCTGGCTTAAGGATCAGAACTTGTCAGAGCATGTTAAAGCTCGAATTTTGGATGCTCCCCTTCAGTCTGAAGTCTTGTTTGGTTCTCCTGTGGAGTCAGTCTTGAAGAAAATGGAAGAGGAAGCTAAGTCTATGCAGACTGTTAAGGATTTTTTGCAGGTGCAGCCCCCTAAGTTTAGCAGAAATTGGCCTACTAAGGGATGGGCTTACCCTTCTTCTGATTTACAGTCTAGGGGTAGATCTAGGCGTGGTAGGGGTAGAGCTCATGCACAGGGTTCTTTGGCCTAGGACGTGGAGTTCCCCTGCACAGTCTACAGGTGAGGGCAGGGGCCAGTCCTTTCGTAAACGGACCCAATGACCTGTATTTTCAGCTGCCCGATCCTTCCTGTCTGGCAGCGCCTCTGGGAGGAAAGTTGGCACTTTTCAGACAAAATTGGCTTTTAGTCACAAAGGACAAATGGGTGTTGGACATTATCCACCAAGGCTACAAGTTTTATTTCCACACATTGCCCCCTTTCAAAGGCATGCCAGACGTTCCTCCTCAGCAAAAGGTGGAGGCTCACAAACAGATTTCTTTACTTCTACAAATGGGGGCTATCCAGCAGGTCCCTCCGTCAGAAGTGGGCCTAGGATTTTATTCTCGCCTGTTTCTTGTACCAAAGAAAGGAAACACTTGGGAGGCCAATTCTGGATTTGTCTATTCTCAACACATACCTGGACATTCCAAAATTCAAAATGTTGACTTTGCAACAACTTCTGCCTCTGCTAGGCAAAGATCATTGGATGGTAACTCTGGATCTCAAGGAGGCTTATCTTCATATTCCTATCAGGCCCAGCTGCAGGAGATTCCTGCTGGCTGGGGCTTTACATTATCAGTTCTCTGCATTGCCCTTTGGCTTATCTACTGCGCCCAGGGTGTTCACAAAAGTTCTGGCTCCAGTGATAGCCTTCTTAAGGTTAAGAGGAATACAAATTTATCCTTATTTGGACGATTGCCTGATTCTTGCTCAAGACAAAGACAAGCTACTTCACCATCTTCAGTATGTTATGGCAGTGTTAAGGTGCCTAGGGTATTCTGTGAACGAAATAGTCCAGTCTAGTACCCTCTCAGAACATGTGCTTTCTGGGTGTGAGACTGAATACAGCCTCTCAGATGGCGTTTTTGACCCCGGACAAGCAAAGAAATCTTACCCTGTACTTCCAACAATTGTCTCTTCTGTCCAGGCTGACTGCAAGGACAGTCCTTCAAGCCTTGGGGTTCATGGCATCTTGTATTCTGGTGTTTCCCAATGCCAAACTGCATATGAGGAAGCTACAATGGTATCTCAAAAGTGTATGGACTCAACACTGCCACGATTTGGACACTGTCATTCAGATAATACCTTGCATTCAAAAGGAGTTTTTGTGGTGGGCTCAGGAATGTCACCTAAACAAGGGACTCTCTGTGACCCGACCAGAGGCGAGTCAGATCTTAACGACAGATGCCTTAGACAAGGCTTGGGGAGCACACCTCAATGGAAAATGGGTTCAAGACACGTGGCCTGCCAGACTTCAACATTTGCATATCAACATGAAGGAGATGTTAGCAGTCCAGTTTGCATTGATGGCTTTCAAGGATCTACTTCAACCAGGACACGTGTTGATTCAAACAAACAACACAACTGTCATGTGGTACATCAACAAGCAAGGGGGAACCCATTCGTACCCTCTTTGCAGGCAAGCTATGATTTTGTGGGAGACTGCTCTCAGTTTGCTCCTCACTCTTCAGGCAAGGTTTCTGCCAGGAGCACAGAACTCCTTAGCGCATGTTTTGAGCAGACAGGTGGTGGATCCCCACGAGTGGAAATTGGATCCTCATGTATTTCGACAGTTGACAGTGCTTTGGGGGACTCCAGACATAGATCTGTTCGCTTCTCCACTAAATTTCCAGCTGCCAAAGTTTTGCACAAAGCTGTTTCATCCAAAAGCTTGGAAAGTGGATGCTCTATCATTCAGTTGGAACAATCTTCACGTCTATGCTTTTCCTCCTCTGCCTCTCCTTCCCAAGGTGCTCTTGAAGGTCAGACAGGACAAGCCCTCCATGATTCTAATAGCTCTAGATTGGCCACGTCAGCACTGGTACCCTTTGCTGAGGAGCTTAGTATGGGAGCCTCCTTGGCCTCTGCCATCAATTCCACACCTTTTGTCCCAAGCAGGCAATCATTTCCTCAATGTCAGGATACAGTCCCTGCATCTGACAGCCTGGCATATTCTGTTCTAGACCCTGGAGGGTCGCAACTTCCTCAACACGTTTTGGATGTTATTTTGGAGGCCAGACGGCCTAGTACAAGGAAAGTTTATGCTGATAAATGGAGATTTTTTCTTTGGAGCCAAGCAAAGAGCTTTGATGTTTCAGTTCCTAATTTGAGCGTTTCTCTTCAGTATCTTACAGAATTACTAGACAAAGGTTTGTCTTTCTCCTCTGTTAAAGTTCATGCTGCAGCCATTTCTGCTCACTATGATTGTGACCCACCATTCTTCTCTCATCCTTTGTTTAAGCAATTTCTTAGAGGGGCAAAGAACATAAGACCCCCACGTAGAGCTCCTACTCCTTCCTGGGATCTCAATTTTGTGTTGGAAAAACTCACTTTACCTCCTTTTGAACCTGCAGCTACATCTGAGTTGAAGCTTTTGTCTTGGAAGACTGCTTTTTTGTTGGCCATTACGTCTGCTAGAAGGGTATCTGAATTACAGGCTCTAATGGCAGTTGAGCCCTTCCTGATTTTTCATAAGGATAGGGTATCCTTCACTAACCCTACTTTTATGCCTAAAGTTGTTTCAAATGTGGCCTTGAACCAATCTATTCATTTGCCTACATTTTATGCTGATCCCCAAAATAAAGGGGGAAAAATTTTGCACTCTTTGGATATTCACAGGCAGTTGCGTTATTATTTGAGCAGAACTAAAGGGTTCAGACAGTCTCAACAGTTGTTTGTTTCTTTTGCTTTGGGATCTCAGGGGAAACCTGTTTCTAAACAAACTATTTCTAAGTGGATTGGCCATTGTATTACTTTTTGTTATTCTCATCATGGTAAGGAGATTCCGGCTGGAATCAGACCTCATTCCACTAGGGCTACTGCCACTTCTACTGCTTTTTTAAGGGGTGCAGCTACTAAAGATATTTTGGAGGCAGCTACTTGAGTTCAGTGCACACTTTTTCTAAACATTACCATCTCCCTCTTTACTCCAAGTCTAGGGCTGGGTTTGCCACTGCAGTTTTACAGGGCATGTTAGCAGCTCCCAATGCTTTATAATTTTGCCATCCTCCCTTTACCTTTGCTTTGGGATTCTACCCACTAGTTATGACTGCAGCAATGTGAGATGAAGAACATAGTACAGTTTTGTACCTACCATAAATGTAGATGTTCGAAGATCCACATTGCTGCAGTCCAATTTACCCTCCCTCCTTCCCCACTGTAGTTTGGGGTGGTTGTGTGTTTTGGGTTGTAAATATTGTTTGTACATGGGTGGTTGGATGTTTCTCTGTGTTTTGGCTATGGCCTTTCTTTTTAGGGCCTTCTGACACCTGGGGCAAGAAAGACTGGGGATATGACGTCGGTCATGCGCTTTAGTACCAAGGCGTACTGACGTCAGATCTAAGCGACCATGACTGACGCCAGCCTAATACTTTGGTATTCGGGCCGACCGAGGACAGCGGACTACCCACTAGTTATGACTGCAGCAATGTGGATCTTCGAACATCTACATTTATGGTAGGTACAAAACTGTACTTTTCTGCTACAAACTTCATGGGAAACAGATACCTGTATCCGTTTCTGCTACAAACTTCATGGGAAACTGGTACCTGCTAGCATTAGGTCCCATTCCACCAGAGCTACAGCTTCATATCTCAGGGGGGTACCAACCAAGGATATTTTGGAGGCTGCAACTTGAGTTTAGTGCACACCTTCACCAAGCACTACCACTTACCTCTATACTCTAAAACCAGAGCTGGCTTTGCCACTGCAGTTTTGCAGGGCCTACTAGCTTCTAACCCTGTTTAACTCCACCGCCCATCCTTAGCTTTGGGATTCAACCCAAGTGTGATGACTGCAGCAGTGTAATGCAATGAACATAGTACAGTTTTGTACCTACCATAAATGTAGATGTTAGTGTTTATACTGCTGCAGTCCAGGTTACCCTCCCTCCATCCCCTCTGACCTAGCCGAACTTTTCTATACCTTTCTATCTGGTACAACCTTTGTGGTGTATTTGTTTGTAACTGAAGGTATTCCTTGTATTTCCTTTACATGTGATAGAGCACTTGAGCAGAAATCTTCTGTACCCACACAAGTGGCAGCTAGACAAAAAAAAACCTTCACCCTAATAACTCAGAAATGGGGCACCCCGAAGGCCGACTTCTTTGCCTCCCACACCAACCATCAACTCAGCAAAATGTTTGTTTCACTGTTGCAGTTGTTACACTTGGGTTATCCTGCTGGCAGGCTACCCGCAGTCGGCCAGAATTCCAAAGTCTAGGTCCGGCGTCGGTTGCTGTCGCCTCTTCCCTGAAGTCAATGCTCCAGGGGTATAAAAGATGCAGCAGACACCATTTTCTTCAGTCTTTCTTGCTGCGCAGTGCCCGAAGCAAAAGCAGTACGCAAGTGCCGGTCTAAGATTTTCGAAATTGAATTTCAGAACCGAAGTCTTCAATAAAGCCAAGTACCCCGTTGGGGAAACTTTTTCTTGCTCCAGACCGATGTCCGTAAAAGTTAACAATTGTATTTTTTTTGGGAAGCAAATACCTCATACCTTTACTCTTACTGTATTCCTTGCCTAGGCCCCTGACCATGCTGTTGCTAGTTGTCGGTTTTGTGCTAGATTCAACCAATGCACTATTAAGCGTCTGTTTGATTTTGCTTTACATTACTGTGGCCGAAAATTTAACTACATAATGCTGTCGGAACAACAGTCCACTACAGCAGCCAAGGCAAAGTCAAAAACACCATTTAAAAACAAGGAAACAAGTACAGCATTCTCCTGGACAGTCATCCATGCTAAAGAAACAGATGCTTAAAATGACTGAGGGGCCTAATTACTTTGATCAGGGGTTCCCTTCCCCCTCTGATAAAAGGCCTAGGCAAGACAGACTAATCCTCTGACCAGGTTTCTGTTTCCTCTGATTCCTGTTCAGATCAGGGATATTCTCTCCCTCCCTATGAGGACTCTGATGTAGAAGAATCTATACCTTCAGCCTCTCCTCCTGAGAATTACTCTTTTGGGGAAACCTTGCACACCATGAGAGAGCATTTCCATGGAGAGAGCCAGGATTATTCAGAATCCAAGAAAAGGCTCAGACTTTCTTTTTTATTGCCTCAGCACAGGCCCCTGGCTATCCCCCCTGTGCTTGATGTTTTCTCTGAATCCAGTTTGTCTCCTGATTCTTTACCCCCTGCACCAGTCAAGCCAGACAGAGGTACTACAGGGTCCCAGACTCGCATAAATTTCTTTATAGAAACCCTGCTGCTGACCCAGAAACAATTTCTCAGGGTCCCAAAGGGGTTAAGGCCTCCACTGCAAAAAAACCTTTCCCCTCTGATGGGGATTCCAGAGCTCTGGATAGATGGGGGGGGGGGGGGGGGTTTACACTTCTGCTACTTTAGCTGTAAGGGCTTTAAACTGCCAGTTTCAAATGCTTAAATATCAACAATACCGAATATCTTTGTTAAAACAGAAAATGTTTACAAACTCAATGTCTTGACAATAAGGAAATGCAGGATTTATTGCATGCAGCTGAACAAGTGGGAAAGCATACTCTGCAATGTGGTTTTGATTCATTAGAGGCCTCCTGCAGAGCAGCAGTTACAGGTTCTGTCATTAGACATGCTTGGTTAAAAACCTACGTTACCAGATCATGTTAACGCAAAATTACTGGATGCATCTGTGCAGGAGGATGTGTTTATTTGGAGTTAAGGCAGAAGAGGTATTAAAGAAAATGGAGGATAAGGCAAAATCTATGCAAATGGTGAAGGATTTCTTACAGGTTCAGCCTCCTAGATTTAGCAGAAACTGGCCAACTAAGAATTCGTCCTTTCCAATTAGACAGACTTCAAAGGGGAAGATGCAGATGTCCAAGAGGTAGAGGTCAAACACAAGGTCCTTACGGGCCTCGACAATGGGTTGCATCAGGTCAAAGATGGGCAAGACAGGCCCCAGCCATATAAAAAGCAGCTGCAATGACTTCCCACTACAGCTGCCAAACAAATCCTCTTGGCAGCCCCCTTGGGAGGAAAACTGGCACTCTACTACCAAAATTGGCAAATGATCACCAAAGACAAATGGGTTCTCAACATTGTATTTCAAGGTTACAGGTTCCACTTTCACACTGCCAAGGTTAAAAGGAATGCCAAATCTGCCACCAAATCAATGGGCAGAGGCTCAAAAACAAATTACAGCACTTGTGGACTTGTGGATATGAGAGCTATTGAAAAGGTACCATCACAGGAGCAAGGGCAAGGATTTTACTCTTTCTGATACCCAGAAAGGACAAAGCTTGGAGACCCATTCTGGATCTTTCATCTCTAAACACTTACCTGGATGTTCCAAAAATCTAAATGTTGACACTACAGCAGCTTCTTCCCATGCTGGGCAAGAAAGCTTGGCTTGTGATTTTGGACCTCAAGGAGGCATACCTGCATGTCCCTATCAGACAAAACTGCATAAGATACCTCTGATTCATAGCTGGTTCAATGCACTACCAATTCTCTGCACTGCCCTTTGGCTTCTCTACTGCGCCCAGGGTCTTCACAAAGTGCCTGTCACAAGTAATTGCATTTCCATACCTGGACGACTGCTTTCAAGCAGAGAGCAAGGACAAAAAAGTTGCCTGGGGGTACACAGTAAACAAAAAGAAATCAAAACTAGTGCCCTCACAAGAGATTATATTCCTGGGTGCCAGCTTGAACACCGGCCCAGATTGCTTATCTCACGCCAGACAAGCAAGGACAACTGCTGCCATCAATTGAAAGTATTGAGTCAAAGACCCAACTCCCTGCAAGAAAAATTCTGCAGGCCTTTAGTTACATGGCATCCTGCATACTACTAATTCCATATGCCAGACTGCATATGAGGAAACTACAATGGCACCTAAAGAATGTATGGTCTCAACACTGTCAAAGTTTGGAAACAGTTATACCACTAATCCCTTGCCTTCAACAGTTTCAATGGTGGACTCAAGCTTGTCATCTCAACAAGGGACAGCCTTTTCACAACCCACAGCCAGGCAAACTGACAGCAGATGCATTGGGGGGAGCACAGATGGCAGGCAAATGTATTCAGGGCATGTGGCCCGCAAAACAAAGGCATCTTCACATCAGTAAAAAGAGATGCTAGCTGTACAAAATGCCCTTATAGCTTTCAAGGACCTGCTACATCCCAGACAACTACTGTTAGACAGACAACACCACAGTTGTGGTACATATACAAGCAAGGGGGCACTCACTCCTACCCCCTATGCAGACAAGCCATGACCTTGTGGAACACAGCTATAAACCTTCAAGTTCATCTGCAAGCACAATTCCTGCCAGGAGAGAAAAACACACTGGCAAACGACTTAAGTAGAAACATCATGGATCCCCATGAATGGGAACTGAATCCACAAATATTCAGAATAACAGAAGTGGTGGAGCCCGGACATAGATCTGCTTGCATCCCCAATAAACTGCCAGCTACAAAAATTCTGCACAAGGAGTTACCATCCACAAGCATGGAAAGTGGATGCCCTCTTATTCAGCTGGGAGAACCTACAAGTATACGCATTCCCACCACTACCTCTCTTGCCAAAGGTGCTCATAAAAGCCAGGCAAGAAGAGCCAAAGATGATCCTGATTGCACCAGACTGGCCACGCCAGCACTGGTACCCAATCTTAAGGAGCTTGCACAAGAACCACCCTGGATTTTTGCCTCAAAGCTTACATCTGCTGACTCAGCACAACAGTCAAATACTACACAGCCAGCTAAAGACCTTAAACCTAGCTGCATGGAAGATTCCTTAGTCAAGCAAGCAATGCCTCTCTCCAAAGCTGTTATGGATGTCATTCTGGAGGCCAGAAGGCCTAGTACCAGGAAAGCCTATTCGGATAAATGGAAGAGATTCTGTGCCTGGAACCAAACTCACAGCCTTGACCCTCTTGTCCCAAACATTCCTCAGATACTGCAATACTTAACTGAGATGCTGGACAAAGGCCTCTCCTTCTCATCCATCAAGATCCACGCCGCTGCCATCTCTGCTCATTACAACACGAATCCACCAATTTTCTCTAATCCTGTTAAAATAGTACCTCAGGGGAGCTAAAAACATAAGACCGGCCCGTAGAGCACCTACTCCAACTTGGGACCTCAACTTTGTTTTGGAAAAACTAACTACCTCCTTTTGAGCCAGCTAACCCAGCAGAATTAAAATATATCTCTTGGAAAACTGCTCTGCTCCTGGCAATAACATCAGCACGAAGAGTTTCAGAATTACAGGCAGTAATGGCAGTGGAACCTTTCCTCATTTTCCACCAGGACAGGGTGTCTTTAAGAACTAACCCTACGTTTATGCCAAAGTTGGTATCCAGTGTGGCTCTAAACCAAAACTACTCGCCTACCAACTTTTTATCCTAAACCACAGAGTAAAGGGGAGAGACTACTGCACTGTTCATGTTACCCTGCTGCAGTCATCAGACTTGGGTTATCCTGCCGTCAGGCGGTCCTGCCTGCCAGAGTTCCAAAGTCTTGGTCCGGCATCGGTTGCTGTCGCTTCCTCCCTGACATCAGTGCGCCAGGGGTATATATGAGGCATCAGACGCCGTTTTCTTCAGTCTTTCTTGCCACGCGGTGCCCGAAGCAGAAGTAGTTGGCAAGTGCCGGTTGGCCAACACCTGAGATTTTCGAATCTAATTTCAGTCTGAAGTCTTAATAAAGTTAAGTACCCCGTTGGGAAACCTTTTCTTGCCTGTCCGATGTCAGAAAAAGTTAACAATTGCATTTCTTGTGGGAAGCAAATACCTCATGAGGACTTCCATTCTTATTGTATTCCTTGCCTAGGCCCAGACCACGATGTCACAGGTTGTCTGTTTTGTGCTAGGTTTAATAAACAAACAATCAAACATCGTTTTGACTTCGCATGACATTACTTTGGTAGGAAATTTAATTGTATCATGCCGTTAGAGCAGCAGACCGGCATGCATAAAAAACGCAAGGATAAGGTCAGGCAGCCTAGAACCAAGCCAGACTCCAAGGCCTCTGTTGGGCCTGTCACCGGTTCTTCGGTTTTCAATGAGGTGCCTACGCAGCCCCTGACTACCGTGGAAATGGAACCCCAGACAGCTTCGGCTTCTCAAGTGGAGTGTACTAGGCCGTCGCAACCATCTTCCTTAGGCCCTTCCGACACCGGAGCAGAAGGTGATCCCGGTGCAATAGAAACGCCTTCGGTTTCTGAAGGTGTCTTCAGACTGACTACACTCACCATTAAATTTTATGCTAAGCTAAAAACTCCATTAAAACCAAAAAAGACTACATCAGTCTCCTGTTCAAGGCCCCATGCCTAAGAAACAGATGCTTAAGATGGCTGAAGATTTGATTTCCCTAATCGGGGGTTCCCATCCCTCTCCTGATAAAAGGCCAAGACAAGAGGACTATGCTTCCTCTGACCAGGTTTCTATTTCCTCAGATTCTTCTGAGGAACAGGATTATGCTTTCCCCCCTTATGAAGATTCTGATGCTGAAGACTATTCCCTCAGCATCTCCCCCCTGAAGACTACTCCTTTGGGGAAACTTTGCATACCATGAGGGAACATTTCCACTGGGAAGGCCGGGACTACTCCGATTCTAAGAAAAGGCTCAGAGTTTCTTTTACTACCCCAGCACAGACCACTTGCTATCCCTCCAGTTTTAGATATTGTGGATTATGTTTACTTAGCAGATGCCCAAGGGGTAGAGGTCAGTCACAAGGCCCTTACAAACCTTGCCAATGGGGTGCCACAACCCAGAAATGAGGTGAAGATGGGCCCCAAGCTAGCAGAAGACAACACAATGACTCAACCCTCCAACTACCAAGCAAATCTCTCTGCAGCTCCCTTGGGAGAAAAATTAGCACTTTTTGCAGACAACTGGCACATCATCACAAAAGACAAATGGGTTCTAAACATTGTCTCACAAGGATACAGATTCCACTTTCATACCTTGCCAAGGATAAACGGAATGCCAAACCTACCACCAAATTAATGGGCAGAGGCACAAAAACAAATTACAGCTCTCATGGACATAAGAGCCATTCAGTAGGTACCTACGCAGGAGTAATGACAAAGATTTTACTCAAGACTCTAGTCCCCAGAAAGGACAAAGCATGGAGACCCATTCCGAATCTTTCAATTCTAAACACCTATCTGCAAGTACCAAAATTCAAGATGCTAACACTACAGCAGCTTTTTCCCATGCTGGACAAGAAGGCTTGGCTAGTAACGTTGGATCTCAAGGAGGCATACCTGCATGTCCATATCAGACAAAATTGCAGAAGATACCTCCGCTTCATTGCAGGTTCAACCCATTATCAATTCTCTGCACTGCTCTTTGGCTTATCTACTGCGCCCAGGGTCTTCACAAAATGCCTGGCACCAGTAATTGGATACTGCAGACAGAGGAATTCAAATATACCCATACCTGGAAGACTGCCTTATTCAAGCAGAAAGCAAGGATATTCTTTTAAAACATCTGGCATTTGTCAAACACCTAAGTTGCCTAGGGTACACAGTAAACGAAAAGAAATAAAAACTAGTGCCCTCACAAAACGTATTCCTGGGTGCCAGCTTGAATACAACGGCCCAGATGGCTTATCTCACGCCAGACAAGCAACAGCTGACTCAATACTTCAAAATAATGGCAACAAAGACCCAACTCCCTGCAAGAAAAATTCTGCAGGCCTTGGGATTCATGGCATCTTGCATACTAATATTTGCAAAACTGCATATGAGGAAATTACAGTGGTACCTGAAAAGCGTATGGACTCTGCACAGCCACAGCTGGGAAACAATGATACCACTCATTCCCTGCCTTCAACAGGAGTTTCTATGGTGGCACAGGCATGTCACCTCAACAAGGGTCAGCCTTTCACATTACCCACAGCCAGGCAAACTGACAACAGATGCATCGTACTATGCCTGTGGAGCACACATGGCAGGACAGTGCATTCAGGGCAAATGGACTACAGATCAAAGGCATCTGCATATCATTCAAAAGGAAATGCTAACAGTACAGAATGCCCTAACAGCTTTCAAGGACCTCTTACACCCAGGACAGCTAATAATAAAGACGGACAATACGACAGTAATATGGTACATCAGCAAGCAAGGGGGCACACATTCCTACCCTCTGTGCAGGCAAGCAATGACCTTGTGGAACACAACACTCTTACCAAGTTCAACTACAAGCACAATTCCTGCCATTAAAGAAAAACACATTGGCAGATGACCTAAGCAGAAACATCATGGATCCCCACGAGTGGAAACTGGATCCACGGGTATTTGCAATGATAACTCAAAAATGCGGACACCCAGACATAGTTTGCCAACCCCCAAAACTACCAACTTCAAAAATTTTGTACAAGGACATTCCACCCACAAGCTTGGAAAGTGGATGCCCTCTTATTCATTTGGAAAACCGTAACAGTGTATGCCTTTTCTAGCAAAGGTGCTGCTGAAAGTCAGATTAGAGAGGCCACAAATGATGCTCATTGCACCAGACTGGCCAAGGCCAGCACTGGTATCCAATTCTAAAGAACATGGCCCACCATGGATTTTACCACAAATTCCTCACCTGCTCACCCAGCGAGACAATCAAATTCTACACAGCCAGCTCAAGACTTTAAACCTGGCTGCATGGCAAATTACCTAAACAATCAACCAACACCTCTATCCAAAGCTGTTATGGATGTCATTCTGGAGGCCCAGCACCAGGAAAACCTATTCAGACAAGTGGGAAAGATTTTGCGCCTGGAACCAAGCTGAAGGTCAAAATCCCCTTGATCCAAACATTCCTCAGATTCTACAATGTTTAACTGAGATGTTGCACAAAGGACATTCCTTTTCATGTATTAAGATCCACGCCTCAGCAATTTCAGCTCATTACAACTTGGATCCTCCTTTTTCACATCCACTCCTAAGACTGTACCTCAGAGGGGCTAAGAACATAAGACCACCCAGGAGAGCACCTTCACCTTGGGATCTCAACTTTGTTCTGGAAAAACTTACACTGCCGCCCTTTGAACCAGCTTTCTCAGCTGATTTAAAGTTTCTTTCATGGAAAACTGCCCTGCTGCTAGCAATAACTTCAGCTAGAAGTCTGTTACAGGCACTAATGGCAGTGGAGCTTTTCCTCATTTTTCATAAAGACAGAGTCTCTGCGAACTAACCCTTCCTTTACGCCAAAGGTGGTATCCAGTGTGGCCCTAAACCAAACCATTAATTTGCCCACCTTTTTCCCAAATCCCCAGAACAAAGGAGAAAGACTCCTGCACTCTTTGGACATTCAAAGACAATTACGTTGCTACTTGGATAAAACCTAAGGCTTTCAGAAACTCTGACTAGCTTTTTGTAGCCTATGCTGCAGGATCACAAGGAAAAGCTATCTCAAAACAGACCATTTCAAAATGGATAGGACATTGCATACGTTTCTGCTACACGCATCATGGGAAACCAGTACCTGCTAGCATTAGGCCCCACTCCACTAGGGCTACAGCCACATCAGCAGCCTTTCTCGGGGGGGGGGGGGGGGTGCCAACCAAGGATATTCTGGAAGCTGCAACTTGGAGTTCAGTGCACACCTTCACCTACCTCTATTATAAGACTAGAGCTGGCTTTGCCACTGCAGTTTTGCAGGGCCTACTAGCTTCTAACCCTGTTTAACTCCACCACCCATCCACCACCCATCCTTAGCTTTGGGATTCAACCCAAGTGTGATGACTGCAGCAGGGTAACACGATGAACATAGTACATTTTTGTACCTACCATAAATGTAGATGTTAGTGTGTTCATCCTGCTGTGGTCCAGGTTACCCTCCCTCCATCCCCTCTGAACTAGCTGGACTTATCCATACCTTTCTATCCTATGCAACCTCTGTGGTGTATTTGCTTGTGACTGAAAGTATTTTTATTTTTGTGTATATTTTTATATAGCAATATGTATTGCCTACCTATTGGGGGCACCTGACATCTGGGGCAAGAAAAACTGAAGAAAATGGCGTTGGATGCCTCTTGTATACCCCTGGAGCACTGATGTCAGGGAGGAAGCGACAGCAACCAACACCGGGCCAAGACTTTGGAACTCTGGCTGACTGCGGGGACCGCCTGATGGCAGGATAACCCAAGTGTGACTGCAATAGGGTGAACACTCAAACATCTACATTTATGATGGGTACAAAACTGTACTTTACGCTTCTACTTGGACAAAACCAAAGCTTTCAGAAAATCTGAGCAGTTATTGGTAGCATATGCTGCAGGAGCACAGGGAAAAGCCAGACTATTTCAAAATGGATAGGACATTGTATGCGTTTCTGCTACACATACCATGGAAAACCTGTACCTAGCAGCATTAGATCTCACTCCACCAGGACAACAGCCACTTCAACTGCCTACCTCAGGGGATTACCTACAAAGGATATTTTGAAAGCAGCAACTTGGAGTTCTGTACATACCTTCACCAAGCATTACCATCTGCCTAAATCCAGAGCTGGCTTTGCCACTGCAGTGCTGCAGGGCCTTATAGCCACCCCTAATGCCTTGTAGAACCAGCCACCCTACCTCAGCTTTGGGATTCTACCCAAGTGTAATGACTGCCGCAGTTTAACACAAACATAGTACAGATGTTCTTCATCTCACATTGCTGCAGTCCTTACACTTGGGTAGTCCGCTGTCCTCGGTCGGCCCGAATATCAAAGTATTAGGCTGACGTCGGTCAAGGCGCCTTAGACGGACGTCAGAGTACAAATGCGCATGACCGACGTCATATCCTCAGTCTTTTTTGCCGCGTGGTCCGATGCAGAAGCAGCGTTGCAAGTGCCGTTCGGCGTTCTGAAATATTTCGATTTCGGAGTTTCAGACAGAGTCAAAGTTGGCTAAGTACCCCGTTGGGGAATATTTTAGTTTTTTCTTGCCTCAGTGGTTTACCGGATGTCAGAAAAAGTGAATAACTGTATTTCTTGTGGGAAACAGATACCGCATAGAGATTATCATAATTTGTGTATTCCTTGTTTGGGACCTGAGCACGACGTTGTTGGGTGTCGCTTTTGTGCTAGGTTCAATAAACGCACTATTAAGCGAAGGTTAGATTGTGCCAGGTTGGTCTTCGGGAAGCGGTGCAATTACAATATGCCGTCGGATGCTCCGACGCCTGCTTCTTCGAAGAAGCGCAAAGACAAAGCAGCTAAACCTAGACTAGAAGAATCGTCCGAACCGGACGCCGGTTCTTTAGAGGCGTCAGTGGAACCGGTGGTTCCACCGGAGGCTTCTCTGGAATCTCAGGGGGAAACCTTGATTTTGCTGGATGTGGCTTCTCGGGAGGCAGGTCAAGCTGAAGGGGTTTCTCAGGTTACTGTACTCCCCTCACTTCCTAGGGTGGTTAGGCCCTCCCCTTCTGTTTCTAAGGCTTCTCCCAGAGGCAGGCCAGGTTTAGCTTCAGTTGGGGTTACTCCTAGCTCTTCAGGATCTGTGCCCAAGAAGCAAATGCTTAAAATGGCAGAAGACTTAATTACATTGATTAGAGGTTCTTTGCCCCCTCCTGATAAGAGGCCTAGGGTTGAACCAGAGTTGGGAAGTTTTGAACAAGCTTCGGATGTGTCAGAGTCTTCGGCTGAAGACTTGCAGGAGTATTCTCCTTATTCTGATTCGGATGTGGATGATTCTACTCCTTCTGCTTCTCCTCCAGAGGATTTTTCTTTTTCAGAGACTCTTCATTCCATGAGGGAGCATTTTAAGTGGGAAGGTCAGGACTTCTCTGATTCCGGGAAAAGGCTTAGGGAATTTTTGCTTTTGCCCCAGCATAGGCCTTTAGCTATACCACCTGTTCTGGATGTTGTGGAAGATGTGTTTGCAGAGGCTTCACTTAATCCTGATTCTTTGCCTCCTGCTCCTGTTAAACCGGACAGGTATTACAGGGTCCCTGAGGCTCATAAATTTCTTTAAGAGTCCTAGGGCGGACCCAGAAACAGTTAGTCAGGGACCTAAGGGTGTTAAGGCCTCTGTGGTTAAAAATCCGGTCCCTCCAGATAGAGGCCAGAGCTTTGGATAGATGGGGAAAGAAAATTTATACTTCTTCCACCTTAGCTATGAGGGCTTTGAATTGCCAGTTTCACATGTTAAAATATCAAAATTATCTTCTTTCTCAATTGAAGTCTAAGGTAGATGCTCTGGCGGAAGGCATTGAGTGTAAAGAATTACAAGATTTGGTGCATGTCTCTGAACAGGTGGGCAAGCATTCTTTACAATGTGGTTTTGATGCTGTACAGGCCTCGTCTAGGGTGGCTGCCACTGGGTCAGTTCTTCGCAGGCACGCCTGGCTGAGGGATCAGAATTTATCTGAACATGTTAAAGCAAGGATTTTGGATGCTCCTTTACAGTCTGATGTGTTGTTTGGTGCACCTGTGGAGTCAGTCTTGAAGAAAATGGAAGATAAGGCTAAGTCTATGCAGACTGTTAAAGATTTTTTGCAAGTTCAGCCTCCGAAATTTAGTAGGAATTGGCCTGCTAAGGGGTGGATGTACCCTTCTTATGATCAGTCTAGGGGTAGATCTAGACGTGGTAGAGGCAGAGCTCAAAGCTCCTTCAGGCCTAGAACAGGGAGTTCACCTGCACAATCTTCGGGTGAGGGCAGGGGCCAGTCCTTTCGTAAACAGGCCCAATGACCTACCTTTTCCGCTGCCAGATCCTTCTTGCCTGGCAGCACCTTTGGGAGGAAGGTTGGCACTCCAAGGAAAATTGGAGTTCTGTTACCCAAGACAGATGGGTATTGGATATCATTTACCAAGGTTACCGGTTTTATTTCCATACCTTGCCTCCTTTCAAAGGCATGCCGGACGTTCCTTCTCAGCAAAGACTAGAGGCTCACAAACAAATTTCTCTGTTGCTTCAAATAGGAGCCATTCAACCGGTCCCTCTGTCAGAAGTGGGCCTAGGATTTTATTCTCGCCTGTTCCTAGTACCAAAGAAGGGTAACACGTGGAGACCAATTTTAGATTTATCTATCCTCAACACTTATCTGGACATTCCCAAGTTCAAAATGTTGACTCTACAACAGCTTTTACCTCTGCTGGGCAAAGACCACTGGATGGTGACTCTGGATTTCAAGGAAGCTTACCTTCATGTTCCCATCAGGCTATGTTGCAGGAAGTATCTGCGTTTTCGAGCTGGGACTTCTCATTGTCAATTCTCTGCATTGCCCTTTGGCTTATCTACTGCGCCCAGAGTGTTCACGAAAGTTCTGGCTCCAGTGATAGCTTTCTTCAGGCTAAGAGGTATACAGATCTATCCTTATTTGCCAGATTGCCTGATTCTGGCCCAAGGAAGGGACGAACTTCATCATTTACAGTATGTGATAGCAGTGCTAAGATGCCTGGGGTATTCTGTGAACGAAATAAAGTCCAGTCTAGTACCCTCTCAGGACATGTGCTTTCTGGGTGTGAGACTGAATACAGCATCCCAGATGGCATTTTTAACCCCGGACAAACAAAAGAATCTTTCAAGTTACTTCCATCAGCTATCTCTTCAGTCCGGGCTGACTGCAAGGACAGTCATTCAAGCCTTAGGGTTCATGGCATCTTGTATTCTGGTGCTTCCCAATGCCAAACTGCATATGAGGAAGCTACAATGGTATCT
The DNA here is from genome assembly GCF_019279795.1 of Protopterus annectens. NCBI lineage: Eukaryota > Metazoa > Chordata > Ceratodontiformes > Protopteridae > Protopterus > Protopterus annectens. The sequence continues at coordinate 978,220,044 of NC_056734.1, read as the reverse complement.
CAAAAATGTATGGACACAGCACTGCCAAGATATGGACACTGTCATTCAAATAATACCTTGCATTCGAAAGGAATTTGTGTGGTGGGCTCAGGAATGTCACCTAAACAAGGGACTCTCTGTGACCCGGCCAGAGGCAAGTCAGATTCTTACGACAGATGCCTCAGACAAAGCTTGGGGAGCTCATCTAAATGGAAAATGGGTACAAGACACGTGGCCTGCCAGACTTCAACATCTACATATCAACTTAAAGGAGATGTTAGCAGTCCAATTTGCATCAATAGCTTTCAAAGATTTACTCCTGCCAGGGCAAGTGTTGGTTCTAACAGACAACACAACTGTCATGTGGTACATCAACAAGCAAGGGGGAACACATTCTTATCCTCTATGCAGGCAAGCAATGATTTTGTGGGAGACTGCTCTCAGTTTACAGCTGAATCTTCAGGCAAGGTTTCTGCCGGGAGCACAGAACTCCTTAGCAGATGTGTTAAGCAGACTAATTATGGATCCCCACGAGTGGAAATTGGATCCTCATGTATTTCAGAAATTGACAGTGTTATGGGGAACTCCAGACATAGATCTGTTCGCTTCTCCACTGAACCACCAGCTGCCAAAGTTTTGCACAAAAAGGTTTCACCCCACAGCTTGGAAAGTGGATGCTCTTTCATTCAATTGGAGCAAGCTTCATGTGTATGCCTTTCCACCTCTACCTCTCCTCCCAAAGGTACTCCTGAAGGTCAGACAGGACAAGCCAAAGATGATTCTAATAGCTCCGGATTGGCCTCGACAGCACTGGTACCCATTACTGAGAAGTCTGGTACGGGAACCTCCATGGCCTTTGCCTTCGATTCCACACCTACTGTCTCAGGAGGACAGTCATTTACTCAATGTCAAACTCCACTCTCTTCACCTAACCGCCTGGCATATTCTGTTTTAAACCCTGGAGGGTGCCAGCTTTCACAGCAAGTTTTAAATGTTATTTTGGAGGCCAGAAGGCCTAGTACAAGGAAAGTGTACGCAGATAAATGGAAGAGATTTTTATTTTGGAGTACAGCAAAGGAATTTTATGTTTCTAAACCTGATTTAAGTGTGGCCCTGCAATATCTTGCTGAGTTACTGGACAAAGGTTTGTCCTTTTCTATTAAGGTTCATGCTGCAGCGATTTCTGCACATTATGACTGTAACCCACCTTTGTTTTCTCATCCTTTGTTTAAGCAATTCCTCAGAGGGGCAAAGAATTTAAGACCCCCACGTAGAGCTCCTACTCCTGCTTGGGATCTCAATTTTGTGTTGGAGAAACTTACTCTACAACCTTTTGAGCCTGCAGCTACGGCCGAGTTGAAATATTTATCCTGGAAGACTGCTTTTTTGTTGGCCATTACCTCTGCGAGAAGGGTGTCTGAATTACAGGCCCTTATGGCGGTTGAGCCTTTCTTAATTTTCCATAAGGATAGGGTATCTTTACGTACTAATCCTTCCTTTATGCCTAAGGTGGTTTCTAGTGTGGCTTTAAACCAAACTATTCATTTACCTACTTTTTATGCAAATCCTCAAAACAAAGGGGAAAAGATTTTGCACACTTTGGATATACACAGGCAGTTGCGTTTTTATTTGAGCAGAACTAAAGAGTTCAGGCAGTCTCAGCAGTTATTTGTTTCTTTTGCTTTGGGTTCTCAGGGCAAGCCTGTGTCAAAACAAACTATTTCTAAATGGATTGGATTTTGTATTGCTTTCTGTTATTCCCATCATGGTAAGGAGATTCCAGCTGGGATTAGGCCTCATTCCACCAGGGCTACTGCCACGTCTACAGCATTTTTAAGGGGGGTGGCAACTAAAGATATTTTGGAGGCAGCTACTTGGAGTTCAGTGCATACTTTCTCTAAGCATTACCACCTTCCACTTTACTCTAAATCTAGGGCTGGTTTTGCCACTGCAATTTTACAGGGCATTTTGGCAGCTCCTCCTGCTTTATAGCTTTACCATCCTCCCTTACCTCTGCTTTGGGATTCTACCCAAGTGTAAGGACTGCAGCAATGTGAGATGAAGAACATAGTACAGTTTTGTACCTACCATGAATGTAGATGTTCGAAGATCTACATTGCTGCAGTCCAATTTACCCTCCCTCCTTCCCCTCTATATTTAGAGGCAGTTGTGTGGTTTGGGTTGCAATTTTTGGTGGATATTGTATATATTGTATATATGTTTAGTGCAAGGGTGGTTCGTTGTTTTTTGTTGTCTTTTGAGTTTGACCTTTCCTTTTAGGGTCTTCTGACATCTGGGGCAAGAAAAGACTGAGGATATGACGTCGGTCATGCGCATTTGTACTCTGACGTCCTGACGTCAGTCTAAGGCGCCTTGACCGACGTCAGCCTAATACTTTGATATTCGGGCCGACCGAGGACAGCAGACTACCCAAGTGTAAGGACTGCAGCAATGTGGATCTTCGAACATCTACATTTATGGTAGGTACAAAACTGTACCTACCATAAATGTAGATGTTAGCGTGTATACACTCCTGCAGTCCAGGTTACCCTCCCTCCTTCCCCTCTTACTGGCTGCTACGTACCTGTCTTCTACCCTTACTACCTATTTACTGGTAACTGTAAGTTGTTTTTTGCTTTTCTATGTATGTTTTATTAGCAATTGGAATTACCTACCTATTTAGAGGCTCCTGACATCTGGGGCAAGAAAAACTGAAGAAAATGGCGTCTGCTGCATCTTTTATACCCCTGGCGCACTGACGTCAGGGAAGAGGTGACCGCAACCGACGCCGGAACTAGACTTTGGATTTCTGGTCGACTGCAGGTAGCCTGCCAGCAGGATAACCCAAGTGTAATGACTGCAACAGTGAATACAATAACATCTGCATTTATGTACTTGTACACCAGTGAGCATCAAAACATAGCTTGGAAAGTGAATGTCCTGTCAATCCCCTGGGTCAGTCTATCGGTCTATGCTTTTCATCCACAACTTCTCATTACCAGGGTTCTGCTCAAAATAAGGGAGGAAAAACCAAGGACTCTTCTTATTTCTCCAGACTGGCATCGCCAGCAGTGGGTACCCACTGCTGTGCTTCCTGTCCCCACTGTCACCATGGCATCTCACTCAGACCTCTTCCCTCCTGACCTTGAGGGAAGGAGAATTCATGCAACCCCAATTGAAGACCCTGGCAGCTTGGCCTATTCCCTAACCACTGATCTACTGATCTATCTGCCAACCTCCGTAAACTGATGCTCTGTTATATGCAAGGCCACACACCCTAGCATTAGAAAGTCTGTTATGCTGACAAATTGAAAAGGGTCTGCACCTGGTTTCAGGCTAAGGGAGCCTATACAGTACATCCCTCCCTCTAATCCTGGATTACCTAGCTGACTTACACAGAGGTCTCTTTTTTTTCTCTCTTAAAATTCATGCCTCTGCTGTCTCTGCTCATTTCCACACTGAGCAGCCCCTTTTCTCTCACCCTATGATCAAACAATTCCTAAGAGGGGCTAGCAACTTGAGGCCACCCAGAAGAGTACCTACCCCAGCTTGGGACCTTAACTTTTGTGTTGGAAAAGCTCACCCTGCCCCCCCTTAGAACCAGCATCTTCAGCAGAGTTCAAATTTCTCTCCTTAAAGACAGTTTTTCTAGTCATCACTTCAGCCGGAAGGGTCTCTGAGCAACAAACACTCGTGGCTGTGGAGCCCTTCATCTTCTCAGGACTAACTAATCCTTCATGCCCAAACCCATCCTTCATGCCCAAAATGGTGTCCAGTGTGGCTCTCAACCAATCTATTCATTTGCCCACCTTTTTCCCTAACCCATAGAACAAGTGGGGAGATTCTATCTAGATAGGACTAAATCGTTCAGAAAGTCTCCTAAATTGCTGGTTAGCTTTGCTGCAGGGACAGAGGGCAAAGCCATCTCCAAATAATTTCTAAATGGGTAGCACACTGTATGCATTTCTGTTGCAAGCAATACTGAAAGCCTCCCACTAAGGGGGGTCAGGACTCACTCCACCAGAGCAGCCTCCACCTCTGCATATTTACTCGGGAGTCCCCACCTGGGACATCCTGGAGGCTGCCACCTGGACATCTGTTCACACTTTCACCAAACATTACCACATGCCTATGTTCTCCAAATCCAGGGCATGCTTTGCCACTGCAGTCTTGCAGGACATCCTAGCCAGCCCCTAGTCTCCTTAACTGCCTCCACCCTTTTCTCAGCTTTGGGAATCTACCCCAAATGTGATGACTGCAACAGTGAAACACGAACATAGTACAGTTGTGTACACTTATTAAATGTAGATGTTTGTATATTCACTGTTGCAGTCCTGGTTTCCCTCCCTCCATCCCCCTTTTTTTCCCTTTTCTAAGGGGCATCTTGGTATTTACTTTCTGCTGGTGGGGTTCTTCCACCTGAATCTGGCTCCTACTTGGGGGGGGGGGGGGTTGACAGTTTAGGACAAGAAAAACTGTAATGGTATCGGCTGTCTTACTTTTTATACTCCCGACAACCTGACGTCGGTCCTGAAGCAATGGCAGGCAATGCAGAAATACTAACTTTGAGGATGAGTGCATACATCACTTATATGTCCTACACCTGTTGGCTACATACGTGTGACGTACCACTCACTCTACAGTGGTAAAATATTTTGGTATGCTGACAAACATCGGGTGTCCTGGGCTGGCATATTTCCTTATGTAAAAATACTGCAACAGATAAGTGAAGGACATCTGATGCTGTCAGTGTCATTAGTCATCACGGATGAGTCTCTGATCCTACCTCTGATCCGAGCCAGCAACTGAAGGACAGAACCAGCGCTCAAGCTACTCCCCTTCCCATAATCCCCCTCTGACCTACAACCTTCAGATCTCATTTGCCACAGAAATACTCTATCCTACAGCTCAAGCGATTTCACTTCAGACAAGTGTAAGTTGCCATTTTTTTTGGGGGGGGGGGGTATTTCCCTTATTTTGTATAGCTTTAGTGTCCCAGTTCCTTCAGGGTAGTTTATATTTCCTCCTTTCTTTGTAGCTTTTCTAACTCTTTCTGAGGATTCCTGCCTTTTCTTCCTGGGCCTGCAGTTTCTTCAGGGTGTGTTTAACCTTGGCTGTCCGTCTTAGTTCCCTTTCTGCCAGTAAAGTATTTATTTTTCCATCTTTCCCTTTCGGTAGAGAGTAGGTGTTTGGGGGCAGAGGTCTAAAATATTTGAGGAGCCTTTTGGCTTTTAAAAGATGCTTTTCGTGCAGTCAGAAAATCTCATTCCAACTCTCACGAGGAGTGAGTTTATTGCCTTGAAGAGTGGCACTTGGAGGTTGAATGTGGCATTTGTGCTACATTCAACCCCAAGGCTCTCATGGATCATAGGAATGAAGTGTTAAAGGGATATGCTAAGGGGGGGGGGGTCCTGTAGCTCCTCCTGTGGATCCCACCAAGAAGACCTCTTCTTGAGGGATTCCCCTTCAGAAAAGCTGAGGCTCTCTGATTGCATATCCCCGGATCAGAGCCCAGCCTTTTTGGCTTCAGATCTGGGTTCTTCCTCTTAGAACCTCAGATCAGAGGCTTGAAGCCTTTGAGACCCTCTGATCCAACTCTGTGCAAGCTACCTTCGGATCTGGCCAGTCTGTAGGATCGGTCTTTGGCACAGACTGAAACAGTCTGATCTGTCCAGGTCTTTGGATGTGAAGATTATATTGGATCTGGTAGTCATTGACAGCTTCCTGACAAGGTCCTGGAGTTTGGATGGTCTTTTTCTGAGACCACAGGACAGTGCCAGGGTCTACGCCAGGTTGGGACATTGTTCGGTATCCTCAG
>NC_056734.1:978159449-978213747 GCF_019279795.1 Protopterus annectens | reverse complement strand
AATTTAATTCCTTCAAACAAGTGGACAGAGGCTCAAAACCAAGTACTTTCCTTTGCTCTATCAGAGCTATTCAGTCTGTTCCAGTAGAACATAGGTCAGGGGTTTTACTCCAGGCTATTCCTGATACCCAGAAAAGAGGGCTCTTCGAGCCCAATCCTGGTTCTTTAAATTCTCATCACCTTCCTGGTGGTCCCGAAATTCAAGATGCTTACCCTGCAACAGCTTCTCCCTATGCTAGCCAAGGATGCCTGGTTAGTCGCCCTAGACTTAAAAGAAGCTTATCTGCACATCCCTGTAAGGGAGTCATGCAGGAAATGTCTGTTTCAGGGCAGGCTCTGTAAATTTATCAGTTCTCTGCGCTTCCCTTTGGCTTTTCTACTGTGTCCAGGGTATTCACAAAATCCCTGGCTCCAGCCAGTGCATACTCTAGGCAGAGAAATATCCAAATTTACCTGTACTTGGATGACTGATTCAGGCGGACTGTCAAGAATTTCTGCTTCAGCACCTAGCATTTGTAAAAAGCCTTCTCATTTCATTGGGGTACACAATCAACTAAAAAGTCATAACTGGTGCCCAGTCAAGATTGTATTCCTGGTAGCAAGCTTGGACACTTCCCAGATGGCATTTCTCACTTCAGAAACCAGGTTTATCTGACGGACTGTGTCAAATGGCCACCACAACCCAGATATCTGCAAGAAAATTTCTGCAAGCCCTATGGTTCATGGCCTCATGTATTCTGCTAATTCCATATGCAAGACTGCAAATGAGGAAACTTCAGTCGTACTTTAAAATTCATTGGTGCCAGTATTCTCAGGACCTGGAAACAATCATTCCTATTGTCCCTTGTCTAAGGGCAGAGTTCTTTTGGTGGGCAGACGCATGCAACCACAAGGGGCTGCATTTTACTCAACCCCACACCGCCCAAACCCTGACCACAGACTCTTCAGACTATGCGTGGGGGGCTCAAATGGTTGGCAAATGCATTCAGGGCCACTGGAGCCCAAGGCAAATTCTCCTGCAGATCAATCAAAAAGAGATGCTAGCTGTACAGAATGCTTTGACAGCTTTACTCAACCCCACACCGCCCAAACCCTGACCACAGACTCTTCAGACTATGCGTGGGGGGCTCAAATGGTTGGCAAATGCATTCAGGGCCACTGAAGCCCAAGGCAAATTCTCCTGCAGATCAATTAAAAAGAGATGCTAGCTGTACAGAATGCTTTGACAGCTTTCAGATACCTAATCCTTCCAGGACGACTGCTGATAAAAACAGACAACACCACAGTTGTGGTACATAAATAAGCGGGGGGCGGGTCACACTTGCCCACTCTGCAGGTTAGCCATGGCCCTGTGGAACACTGCTTTGGACAACGAATTTCATCTACAAGCTCATTTCCTGCCAGGCAAAATTCACTGGCAGACTACTTGAGCACAAATATCCTAGACCCACACGAGTGGAAATTGGACCCCAGCACATTCAACCTTCTGATCCAGAGGTGGGGGACCCCAGAGGTGGATCTTTGCCTCCCGCGACAACCACCAGTTCAACAAATTCTGCACCAGGAACCCTCAGCCTTTCAATGGGAAAACTTTTCAATCTGTGCCTTCCCCCTCTGCCTCTTCTCTAGAGTACTACTCAAGATAAAACAGGACAGGCCAATGACAATTTTGATTGCCCCGGACTGGCCATGCCAGCACTGGTACCCACTCCTGTGCAGCCTGACAATAGTGCCACCTTGGCACCTCCACCGGAACCCTACCGTGCTGTGACAGCAGGAGGGACAGATTTTGTATCCACAATTGCAAACCCTAAGTCTTGCAACCTGGATTATTCCTTGAATACTCCACCAGCAACCCTAAGCAGACAGGTGCTGGATGTCATTCTTGAAGCCAGAAGGCCTAGTACTAGTAAATCCTATGCTGAAAAGTGGATATTTTTGGATCAAATCTATAGGAAATGACACAGCAGTGCCCTCCTTACCTCTAATCCTGGATTACCTATCAGAGCTACTCCAGAGGCCTATTCTTCTCCATTAAGATTCATACCTCTGCCATTTCAGCTCTTTACAATAATGAGCCCGTCTCTATTTTCTCCACCCTCTCATCAGTTTCTGAGTTGGGCTAACAACTTTAGTCTCCCAAAGAGCACCCACACCTGCTTGGGACCTTAAGATGTTCTTTGTGTTTCACTGTTGCAGTCATTACACTTGGCTAACCTCAGTTGACCTGAATTCCATAGTCTAGGTCTGGCGTCTGTTGCCGTGGCCTCTTCCCTGACGTCAGTGTGCCAGGGGTATAATAAATGCAGCCAACGCCATTTTCTTCAGTCTTTCTTGCTGTGCAGTGCCCGAAGCATAAGCAGTTTGCAAGTGCCAGTCAGCCGACTCCTGAGATTTTTGTGTTCGAGTTTCAGATCGGAAGTCTTCATTATAAGCCCAGTACCCCATTGGGGAGACTTTTTTTCTTGCTCCAGACAGATGTCAGAAAAAGTTAATTGTATTTCTTGTGGGGAGCAAATACCTCATAAGGACTTTCATTATTGTATTCGTTGCCTAGGCCCTGACCACGACGATGCTAGGTGTCTGTTTTGTGCTAGATTTAACCAACGCACTAAGCGTCGGTACGATTTTACATTACACTATTTTGGCAAAAGATTTAATTATACAATGTCGTCGGATAGCCATCAGACTACCGGATTTCACAAGAAATGCAAAGAAAAGGACAGGCATCAGAAGTCCAAAACAGACTAGGCTTCTAAGCCATTCACCGGTTCTCAGTGAGGTGCCTTCGCAGCCCTGATGCCCGCTACTTTAGCCCCACAGGCAGTTACCGACTCCCACTTGTAGTACACTAAGCCGCTGCATGCTCAAGGTATTGGACCTTCGGAGACTATTCCCTCAGATGGGTCTGAAGCCACTGAGCAGGCATCTGCTTCTAACAGTTTTCAGACCTACTCAGTTGTACATTAAAATTCCTTCAACTTCAAAGGCAAGTACTAAAGCACCTTTAAAGTCAAAGAAATAAGTACAACAGCCTCATGGACAGGCCTCCATGCCCAAAAAACGGGTGCTCAAAATGGCCGTAGACTTAATTACTTTGATCAGGGGTTCCCATCCCCCACATAAAAGGCCTAGGCAAGAGCCAGAATATGAATCTTCAGGTTTCCTTATCGGATTCCACTTCTGATCAGGAATACTCTTCCTCTCTGACTATTCTGATGCTGAAGAATCTATCCCTCTCCTCCTGAGGATTACTCTTTTTGGGAAATCTTGCATACCATGACGGAGCATTTCCACTGGGAGAGCCAAGATTTTTCAGAATCTAAGAAAAGGCTCAGACTTACTTTTACTACCACAACACAGGCCCCTAGCTATTCCACGTGTTAGACATTGTAGATGTATATTCAGAGTCCTGTCTGACCCCTGACTCCTTACCTCCAGCTCCTGTTAAGCCGGACAGGTACTACAGGGTTCCTGTCTCATAAATTCCTTTTCAAAAACCCTGCTGCTGACCCAGAAGCTCTCTCTCAGGGTCCCAAAGGGGTCAAGGCTTCCGCCTCAAACCCTACCCCCTCTTGACATGAATTCTAGGGCATTGGACAGATGGGGGGAAAAAGATTTATACTTCTGCTACATTGGCTAGAAGGGCTTTAAATTGTCAGTTTCATATGCTCAAATATCAGCGGTGTATTATGTCACTGCTTAAACAGAAAATGTTGATACATTCTGTGCAGAAAAATAAATGCAGGATTTATTGCATGCAGCTGAACAAGTTGGAAAGCATACTTTGCAATGTGGTTTTGATTCTTTGGAGGCCTCCTTGTAGGACCACTGTTACAGGTTCTGTCATCAGGAGGCATGCTTGGTTAAAGGAACAAAATCTGCCTGATCATGTGAAAGCAAAATTATGAAATGCCCCATTACAGCATGATACCTTATTTGGTGTTAAAGCAGAAGAGGTGTTAAAGAAAATGGAGGACAAAGCTAAATCTATGCAAACTGTTGAGGATTTCTTACAGGTACAGCCACCAAGATTTAGCAGACACTGGCCTGCAAAGAATTGGTCTTTTCCAGTGTCAGACCACAAAGGGGCAGATACAGACGCCCAAGAGGCAGATCACAGCCGCAAGGTTCGTACAGGTCTAAACAATGGGGTGCTTCTACCTCCAAAAGTGGAGAAGACAAATCACAGCCATACAGGAAACGGTCCCAATGACTTCCCCCTGCCTACACCAAGCACTTATCTTTTGGCAGCACCTTTAGGGGGAAAACTAACACTTTTTTCTCAAAATTGGCACATAACACTGGACAAATTGGTCCTAGACAGTGTCACAAGGCTACAAGTTTCACTTCCATACCCTGCCAAGGACAAACGGTTGGCCAGACCAGCCAAAACATCAATGGGCAGAGGCACAAAAGCAAGTCTCATCCCTCATGAACGAGGGCCATTCAGGTACCAGAGCAAGAGCAGGGACAAGGATTTTATTCGAGACTTTTCTTGGTACCAAGAAAGGACAAGACCTGGAGACCAATACTGGACCTATCTATTCTAAATACATATCTGGATATACCAAAATTCAAAATGTTGACTCTACAGCAACTTCTGCCCATGCTGGGCAAGAAGGCTTGGCTTGTGACTAAGAGGCATACCTGCATGTCCCAATCAGACAAGCATGCAGAAGATAGCTCAGATTCAAAGCTGGCTCAATGCACTACCACTTCTCTGCACTGCCCTTTGCCCAGGTCTTCACAAAGTGCCTGGCACCAGTAATTGCACTCTGCAGACCGAGGAATACAAATATATCCTTACTTTGACTGCCTCATTCAAGTAGAGAACAAGGACATTCTACTACAGCATCTGACGTTTGTAAAGAGATTTCCAACAGGCCTAGGGTACACAGTCAACGAAAAGAAATAAAAACTAGTATCCTCTCGAGATAATATTCCTGGGTGCAAGCTTAAATACAACTGCCCAGATGGCTTATCTCACGCCAGACAAAGGCAGCTGACTACCTATTTCAACCTGTTGGTAACAAAGGCCCAGTTATCTGCAAGAAAAATTTTGCAGGCTTTGGGCTTCATGGCATCCTGCATTTTACTAATTCCATATGCGAGACCGCATATGAGGAAACTTCAGTGGTACCTAAACAGTGTGTGCACTCAAGATTGCCGCAGCTTGGAAACAATTACCCTCATTCCCTGCCTGCAACAGGAGTTTCGATGGTGGGCAAAGGCTTGTCACCCGAACACGGGACAGCCGTTCACTTTATCCCCAGCCAGGCAGACATTAACGGATGCATCAGATTATGCCTGGGGGAGCCCACATGGCAGGAAGATGTATTCAAGGCACATGGTCCGCAAACCAAATGCATCTACATATCAGTCAGAGATGCTAGCTGTTCAGAATACCCTGACAGCCTTCAAGGGCCTACTTCATCCGGGACAACTACTGATAGACTGACCACCACTGTCATGTGGTATATATACAAGCAGGGAGGCACTCATTCTTGCCCCCTTTGCAGACTAGTCATGACTTTGTGGGACACTGCATTGACTTATCAAGTACATCTGTAGGCACAATTCCTGCCCGGAAGGAAAAATACTTTGGCAGACTAAGCAGAAACCTCATGGATCCCCATGAGTGGCAGCTGGATCCACAAGTCTTCAGCATAACAAGGAAATGGGGGATGCCTGGATATATATCTAGTTGCCTCTCCTCACAACTACCAACTAAAAAGATTCTGCACAAGGACTTATCACAGACGAGCATGGAAAGTGGACGCCCTATCTTTCAGCTGGAAAAGCTTGGCGGTATATGCCTTTCCTCCACTGCCTCTCCTCCCCAAGGTACTCCTAAAGGTCAGGCAAGAGAAGCCAAAGATTATACTGATTGCCCCAGACTGGCCCCACCAGTACTGGTAACCAATCCTAAGGAACTTGTCTCACTGCCTGGCTTGGACCTTGCCTCAAATACCTCATTTACTATCCCAACAAAACAATCAGATCCTGCACAGCCAACTAAAGACCTTAAATCTGGCAGCTTGGCAGATAATGTAGTCATACAAAGCGTGCCTCTCACTAAAGCTGTGATGGATGTCATTTTGGAGGCCAGAAGGCCTAGTACCAGAAAATCTTACGCTGGAAAATGGAAGAGATTCTGTGCTTGGAACCAGGCACAAGGAATTGACACAGCTGTACCAAATATTCCTCAGATTTTGCAATACTTAACTGAGATGCTGGACAAAGGCCTATCATTTTCATCAATTAAAATTCATGCCTCTGCCATTTCGGCTCATTACAATACAGAGCCACCAATCTTTTCTCATCCCTTGTTAAGGCAGTACCTCAGAGGAGCCAAAAACTTAAGGCCTCCAAGGAGATCACCAATACCTGCATGGGACCTCAATTTTGTCTTGGAAAAACTCACCCTGCCTTCTTTTGAGCCAGCCACTACAGCTGATATAAAGTTTTTATCTTGGAAAACCGCTTTGCTCCTAGCAATAACTTCTGCAAGACGAGCCTCAAAGCTGCAGGCAGTCATGGCTGTGGAACCTTTTATTTTTTATCCAGGCAGGGTTTCTCTGAGGACATACCTGACATTTATGCCTAAGGTAGTGTCCAGTGTGGCCCTTAACCAAACTATTCATCTGCCTACTTTTTATCCAAACCCACAGAATAAGGGGGAGAGTTCTGCATTCTTTGGACATACATGGACAGCTACGCTTCTACTTGAACAGAACCAAAGCTTTCAGAAAGAGCAACTACTAGTGGCATATGCTGCAGGATTACAAGGAAAGGCTATCTCAAAGCAGACTATTTCAAAGTTGATAGGCCATTGCATTAATTTCTGCTATTCACAACATGGCAAGCCAGTGCCTAAGGGCATTAGGCCACATTCAACCAGATCAGCAGCCTTCCTCAGGAGAGTACCAACCAAAGACATTTTAGAGGCTTCTACCTGGAGTTCAGTGCACACCTTTACAAAGCACTATCATTTACCTCTCTACTCTAAATCCAGGGCAGGCTTTGCCGCTGCAGTTCTGCAGGGCCTCTTAGCCGCTCCTAATGCTGTTTAGCTCCAGCCTCCCAACCATAGCTTTGGGATTCAACCCAAGTGTAATGACTGCAACAGTGGAACGCGAACATAGTGCAGTTGTGGACACTTACCATAAATGTACATGTTCGAGTATATTCACTGTTGCAGTCCAGGTTACCCACCCACCATCCCCCATATCTTTGCTGGAACTTATCTGCTCTTCTCTAACCTATAACAACCTATTTGGTGTATTTGCTTGTAGATGAAGGTGTAATATATTTTGGTGCATGCATGTTTTATTGGTATATCTTTAGCCTACCCTTTTGGGGACACCTGACATCTGGTGCAAGAAAAACTGACTAAAATTGCTTCGGCTGCATCTTTTATACCCCTGGCGCACTGACATCAGGGAAGAGGCGACAGCAACAGACGCCGGACCTAGACTTTGGAATTCAGGCCGACTGAGGGTCGCCTGCCAGCAGGATAACCCAAGTGTAATTCACTGCAACAGTGAATACACTCTAACATCTACATTTATGGTAAGTGTACACAACTGTACTTTTGTACTGGAAAAGCTTATGCTTCCCCCCTTTTGAACCTACTGCTTCAGCAGAGTTAAAATTCCTCTCTTGGAAAACAGCCATGCATCTAGCCAAACTTGAGCTAGAAGTGTCGGAGTTACAGGTACTGATGGCTGTAGAACTCTCTTCCTTGCTGTCAGGGTTTCCTCAGGACTTAACCCTTCCTTTATACCCAACGTGGTGTCCAGTGTGGATCTAAACCAATTCATTCATTTGCCAACCTTCTTCCCTAACCCTCAGAATAAAGGGGAAAGGATCCTGTACTCTTTGGACGTGCACAGATAGCTCAGGTTCTACCTTGATGGGACTAAAACTTTCAGAAAGTCTGACCAGCTGCTAGTCAGTTTTGCAACAGGGTTAGAGAGCAAGGTCATTTCACAACAAACAATTTCCAAATGGATAGCACATGGCATCCATTTCTTCTACAAGCACCATGGAAAACCAACCAATGTCAGAACACATTCCACTAGGGCTGCTTCTACCTCTACAGCTTTTCTCAGGGGAGTCCCTACCAGGGACATTCTGGAAGCTGCAACCTGGAGTTCTGTACACACCTTCACCAAGCATTACCACATACCTATCCTTTTACAAATCCAGGGCAGGATTTGCTACAGCAGTCTTGCAAGGCCTACTAGCCAGTCCTAACTCTTCTTGACTGCCTCCACCCTTCCACAGCCTTTTGAATCAACCCAAGTGTGATAACTGCAACAAGAGCCCCTCACTAACTCTATTCAAGAGAAGTCTTGACGAGTGGGTGGGAGATTGCAGGTTTACCCCGGGGGTCATCTCTGTGTCACTACTAGACAGAGGCACAGTAAACTAAACCCTAAATGGGCGTCGTATTCTCATCCTAAGGGGTGGTGAAAGCCACACACACTCTGGCTAGGCTTATAAATGCCCTAGGGCAGATAGCCTAGTACGAACCTATGAAACACGGAGCGCATAGTACAGTTGTGTACACTTACCATAAATGTAGATGTTCGAGTGCATTCACTGTTACAGTCCTGGTTTCCCTTCCTCCAGCCCCCTGGCTTTATCTCTCTCCTCTCTATGGCTATTCCTAATGGTATTGGTATTTGTTTTTTACTGGGTGTTTTCCCCACCATATACTAGCTCCCTATTTGGGAGCTCCTGACATTTGTGGCAAGAAAAACTGGGTCTGTAGTAAACAAAGGTTTGTCTTACCGAATGCTGGCCTGATAGAATATTCCGGAGCTCAAAACTGCAGTTGTGGGGGGCTGGGCCCCCACACACACCCATCTAAATATATATTCCAACTCTGAGATCGCATTACAGTGAGGAAAGGGCAAATATTCCCATCTTCACTGTACTGTGATCTCACAATTACAGTTTCGGGTTCCGGGATTTATGCTATAAGAAACTTTAGTTTATCTAATATAGACCCGAAAAACTGATGTAATGGTGTGTCTGCTGCCTGTTTTTGTATCCCTGACGACATGACGTCCTGGAAGAAGCGACAGCATCCGATGCAAAAATACTAAGACTCTGGTTATCTGCCTGCAGGTAGCCCTCAGTCGGCCAATATACCAAAGTGTTGATGACTGCAGCAGTGAATACACTGTCAACATTTACATTTATGGTAAGTGTACACAGCTGTACTTTCTGAAGCAACTGTACTTATTTTTGCTTTAAAACATTCTGTTACTTTGATACCAACTATGTACTTGCTTTATAACATAGGTGCTTGCCTTAAAGTAGTACTTCAGTAGTTTAGTGCACTCCTCCTGTTTGTGCTTCAATCTGATATTGTTAAATTTTAAGTTAAGTTTATTTGTGTGATGTAGGTGCAACGAAGACGTTGTTTGTTAAAGGTCTTCATCCCAAAACGACAGAGACGACTTTAAGAGATTCCTTTGAAAATGCTGTATGTGCTAGAGTGGCTACAGACAGAGATTCTGGAGCAAGTAAAGGGTACGTTAAGGATTTGTTTTTTGGCTTATCCAAGTATGTCTCGAGTTAAAGGGAGAATGGTAGTATTGATGTCCTTCATTGGTCACTGCCGTGTTAGAAGTCATTCTCCAAAGGTACCATACCACAGCTTGTGCGTTGTCTTCTACCTCCATATGTCCTATGCATGCACACAACAAGAGAATACAGTGCAGTATGTAAGATTTAGGAGTGCTAAGAATCTTACTTGTTGCCAGACCAAAAAGTGAAAGGTCTCTCGCACTTCAGGCTGTCAGCTGTGTGGTCTGTGCTAGTTTAGATTTGCTTAAAGCGGATAAATGTTCTGTTCCTATGTTGCAGTATTTTAGTTGTGGGATTTCTGCCTTTAGGCGACTCGTACGTTGGTTCCTATATAAATCCTTCAGCTTGGCTGTTGCAGCATGCATGGGACGTCAAGACGGGCCATAAACCAGGGGCCTTAAATGTGACGTCTCCACGCACAATCCTCAGATATTTTCAGCCGCAGACTGACGCATCATATGATCGCTGCTTCACAGACGTTGCATCAGTAAAGCTAAGTAACCCGTTGGGTTTCTATTTTTCTTGTTTTGCTAATTGTTATTGCTAGGCTTGGTTGTTGTAGCCCTGAGCTGATGTCTAGTAAAAAGGGAAAGTGCCAGTGTGGGTGCCAGATACCCCATAAAGATGCCCGTATGGGTGTTTTTTTGCTTTGGCCGGGAGCACTACTATTTCTCCTGCTTTGTCAATTATTTGTGCCGAAGACCCTGCGCAGCTGTCTGGCCGCTTTAAACCTTTACCTAGAAAACCAGCACCTAAAACAGTTAGGTCTTAGAATGAATCCCTCTTTGGAGGCCGAATGCGAACCTCTGCAAAATTAGGCCAAGATTCCTAGGCCTTCCTCGCCTGCCACTCCGCTTCCTGACGCCTCTCCAACTGCCGATCTAGGAGTTGGGGAGCGCTCGGCAGTTCAGTCTACTTCAACCCTTGAAGCTGTTGCACAGCCAACGACTGGCACGTCCTCTGAGCTTGGCCAGACAGTCTATTGTCGATGTCAGGGGAAAATGGTGGTAACCTCCAACCGGGATCCAGCCTTCGGAAATGGTGTCTTCAAAGTCCGACACCAGGCAGGTTCATACCTC
Organism: Protopterus annectens; assembly: GCF_019279795.1. NCBI lineage: Eukaryota > Metazoa > Chordata > Ceratodontiformes > Protopteridae > Protopterus > Protopterus annectens. Next base: position 978,203,063 of record NC_056734.1, on the reverse strand, counting down.
CACCCGGCCAAAAAGAAACAAAAAACCAAGCACACCTCTTCTCCAGAAACCGTACCAGATTCACTTCACTAATGCATGCCTTCATGGCACTTAGCCCTTCAGCCTCCGCCCCCTCTACTCTGCCTTTATTGAGCTCTAGGCCTGCTTCTACCCCTCCTCCACCCATGACCTCTTAAGTTAGGGAGGGAAGAGCATGAGTCTTCCTTTTCTTCCTCCTAGGACTCCATTTCATGTACATCTCAGATTGTTTCTCCCCAGGAGTATTTTTCTCCTGATGAACCTGTCAAAGGGGATCCTACCTCTGAGGATATTGCCCTTTGTGAGGCCATCAGCAAGATGAAAGATTAGTTCAAATGGGATACTTCCCAAATGACTGACACCCAAAAGAGGTACTTCCTGCTTACTTGGATGCCTTTAATTCTGCTTCCAAGGCCACAGACTTCCAGCCTCCGGCCCCCAAGTGCCCTGACAGCTTCATATGAAGTGCCAGGGGAGCAAGAATTCTTAGTTAAACCTTCCTTGGCAGACCCTGCTGTTATTGCCACTGCCCCTGATAAACAATCTAGACTGCTTGTCTTCTGCCTCTCCTACCAACTGATAAAGATAGCAAATATTCGGATAGGATGGGGAAAAGTATATATATCCTCCACTTTCGCATTCAGAGCACTAGACTGTGTCTCAAGCCTCCTACATGCTGGCTTCTATGCTGGACAGTCCCGTTAAGGCTGACATGGCCTCCAAACTGTCCTTGGCTCAGCAAGTAGCCAGGCACTCAATCAGATGCAGCTACAATGTTGCAGAAGCATTGCCAGCTCTGCAGCATCTGCTTATGTCCTCAGGAGATGCTCCTCGCTAATACTCCAGAATCTACCTGAAGACCAAGTCCAAAATCTGTAACGCCACCCCCCTGGATCACAACTTCTTTTTTGGAAGACAATCTGCAAATATCCAAGAATCTGCAGGAAAAAAATGAAGAATTACAAGCCATCAAGCATATGCTGTTGTCCCCCATTCCCAAATGTTGCAGGAACTACCCTGCTCAAACTCCTTTTGTAAGGAGCAACTCTCCTCGGGCAACTTCCTCCTCTTCCAAATCTAGGAAGAGGAGCAAGACCACCTCCTCAACCCAGACAAACCTTTCAGGATAGAGGAGGTCCCAGTAATGTGTGACTGCCTGGCCCACCTACCACGCTCTGCACTCCTTCTGCACCGTCTCCCCCTCTGGCAAGCCATCACCACAGACCACTGGGTCTTATCCATTATCCTAAAAGGGTACTTCTAGTCCTAGAAAGAAAAAAAACACCCAGTAGAAGCCCCCCCCCCCCCCCCCAAACCAAATTCATCTAACACAAGTCTTGTCAGAACTTCTAAAACTAGGAACCATAGAAGCTTGTCCCCTCAGGACAGGAAGGAAAGGGATTCTACTCTTCTCTTCCTGGTCCCCTAAAAAGATGGCCCCTGGAGACCCATTTTAGATCTCTCCTTTCTAAACCTACGCCTTCAGGTACCCTTGAAGATGCTGTCACTACTCTCTGCTGCCTCTTATTCCAGTCAATGCCTTCATGGCCACCCTGGACCTAAAAGAAGCCTTCCCTCGCATATCCATCAGAATTTCCCACAGACAATTTCTACTTTTCTCTGTACCATTCTCTCATTTCCAGTTTACTGCCTTGCTTTTTGGTTTATCCAGAGCCCCTCTAGTTTTTACAAAGTGCCTAGCCCCAGCCATTGCTTTCTGCAAAACAGTGTATCCAGGTTTACCCTTATCTGGACAACATCTTAATGCTGACATACCCTCTCAAGGCATCTGCACGTCACCGTATCCCTTCTGCAAAATAGGGTTTACAATCAACCTTCCAAAGTCCTCTTTGAACCCAGGCCAGGACAGGATTTTCCTAGGCTGCAGAATCAGGACTGACAAAATGAAGGCTTTTCTCCCACAGGACAAGGTTCTATCCCTGACTTCCCACTTCCAGGAAACCCTCCATTTCCAGAAGGTGACTGCAGGGCAATTCCTGTGTCTCCTGGGCTTAATGGCAGCAACCATCCCCATGCTACCACTGGCCAGAGTATATGCACAAGCTACAGTGGTACCTCAAAAACATTTGGTCCCAACACGTACATCACTTAGAGCAGGATATTTTCCTAACCTGTCTGAAGAAAGAAATCAGCTGGTGGATCCCAGCACACTGCAACCACCCACCCCAAGCAATGCATATAGATGCCTCGGATTCACATTGGGGTGCAACTCTGGCAGCCTACAGGCTCCAGGAAGACTGGCACCCTTCTCTACAGAGCAAGCATATCAATATCAGGGAAATTACAGCAGTGTTCCTAGTCTAAAAGATCTTTATTCCCCTTCAGGTCTCACAGGTGCTCTGGATAGTGACCGACAACACCACGGTTCTATGGTACCCAACAAACTGGGAGGAACAAAGGCCTACCAGCTGTGCGGACTGACCTGATATGGGATCTAGCCTCTCGCCACAACCTGATCATGCAGGCGACCTACATCCCCTCGCAGGACAAGCAAGCAGACCTAAGCAGGACCTTTTCACCACACCACGAATTGATGCTGGACAGGGGGGTTTCTCCTAGAATATAGTCCACTGGTGGGTTACTCCACAAATAGACCTATTTGCCTCCCCCTTTGAGCAGAAGGTCTGCGGCTGCCTGTTCTGACGTACTCCCCTGTAGCATGGAGAGTCGACATTCAGCTTCTGTTGGGAGGGGCAGTTTCTTTACATCCCCCCCCCCCCTTTCCAATGATTCAGAAAGCCCTCGTGAAAATACAGAAGGACAAACTAAAAATATGATTCTGAAGTAGTTAACTTCATTTGATCAGCAACCTGTGGGTATCTGATCTGACCTGGGTCCGAGCCGGCAGCTTTCCAAGCTAAAGATCCGAGGTCTCAGCTCCTCCCCCTTACTCATAATACCCTGCTACCTCCCTCCAGTCCTCGGATATCATTTGCCACGGCTTCTGAAGCATAAGGGACGAGCTTAGTGTTTTAGGTTAGAGGAATTTAGGAGGTTTTTTGTTAAAATCATAGTGATTTTGGTGTTTGTGTAGTAGATCCGTAGTTAAGTTAAACCGTTTTTTATTTACTTTAGTGGTAAATTAGTGTTTTCCCTTCACCTTACTGTGTGTGTTAGGGTGTGCTTGTGTGTGATGGCCAAGGGCCCTAAGGCTATTTTTTCAAAATGTGCGGAGTGTGGTTGTAAGCTGTCCCCAGCAGATGGCCACACTCAGTGCTTTCTCTGCCTGGGGGTAGCCCACTTAACATCGGGCTACCAGATTTTTGCAGCCTTTAACCCCCGGGCTCTGAGGGACAGGAGAAACAAGCTAATCCTGGCCAGACTCTTGCCCCCGGATTCTTCCTCCTCTCCCTCAGTGGTGCCAGTCGCGTCTGCAACTGTCCAGCCTTCAGTTCCCCCTCCCCTGGCTGGGACTCTCCCGCTGTTCCCAGGGAGAGGGGGACTCTTCTAAGAAAGAGAAGGGGCTCAGAGAGAAAGAAAAGGAGAGGGATAGGCACAAGAGCCATAAGCGGAGGGCCGAATCAACCCCTTCAGCTTCGCCGGCTAAATTGATTTGTTCCCCCGTGAGGGTTTCCAGGTCCCCCCCCCCCCTCCGTTCTCCACGCTTCTCTCCGGAGCCGGAGTCGTCCCAGTCACCCTTGGTCGTCTAGGCAGCCTTCCTGGCCTGCCTAGACTTCTAGGTCTACCAAGAGTCTGTCCGACGCAGATATGGACCGGATGATGTCTATTCCTGCAGGCCCAGATGCAGATGGGAGTGCTCCTGCCTCCCCTTCCTCCGGGAGGGAGCTCAGACCCTTTCTTTGCACACATTGCTCCTTCTCCGATCCACTACCGGGTTTCAAAGCCATCGGAGCCGGCCGAGGAGTCTACACCGATAGTTGCTACTTTGCTGGCCTTACCCTCTAGTTTATAGGGTCATCTTTCGGATCAGAGCTCTCGGGGCAGAGAGCAGAGCTTTGGGTCTGCAGGCGTGAGTGTCTTCAGTTCCATTGCTGTCGGAGCACACTTCCCTTTCGGGTCCGATCGCGTCGGCTGCGGCACCTTTCCTCACGTCTGAGCCAAGGGGGCTACTCTCGGAGCCAGGGGAGAGTGAGCCGAGGGGACTACTCTCGGAGCCGGGGGAGAGTGAGCCGAGGGGACTACTCTCGAAGCCGGGGGAGAGTGAGCCGAGGGGACTACTCTCGGAGCCGGGGGAGAGTGAGCCGAGGGGACTACTCTCGGAGCCGGGGGAGAGTGGTTCACCTTCGGCTTTCGACGTGGTTGAGAGGGTGCTGTCTGAGTTCGAGGTCCCTGGTCCGTGCTACGGATCCACCCTTCACTCCCTCACATATGGGCCTGTCTTCCATCGTCCAGCCCCAGGGACAGCCTGCGTCTGCGCCCCAGTTCCCATAGAGGAACAGGACCCCGTTGGTGAGCCCTCCTCTGACAGTCCCGCCGAGGAGGTCCCTCACAAACGAAATTGTAAGAGGAGGCACTTGGACTCCCCAGAGTCCCTCACGGAAGACACGGACTTACAGGAAGGGGAAGGTTCCCCCAGGTCACACCCCCCCCAGAGGACGTCTCCTTTGGAGACCTTATGGAGATGCTGTGCATAAGACCAGGGTGGTCAGCCCAGAAACCTTCCTCGGATGCGTCTATTTCTGGAGGTGTTTGACGCAGGCCCATCTACCTCTTGGGTGTGTGTCGTCTCCCCCGGCCGACCCCCTGGTAGACTTGATTACTACCAGGGCTTGGAAGGAGCAGGACACTGGAGCCAGTCCCTAGGAGACGAGATAAAATCCTTAGACCCCCTTCTGACAAGCCGGCATGGAATAAAGGTTCCCCAGTTGATGCCGTGGTGGCGGCTGGCACAAGAAAGTTCCTCTGTCCATCCTCCTGATAAGGAGTCTCAGACGGACCGCATTGGAAAGTGGATGTTTGCTTCAGCCACCTTTTCTGTAAGGGTGCTGAATTATCTGGCACGTCATTAGGCTTCAGCAGGATCTGATAAGATTACGGTGGGTCTCCCCCAGAGTCCATGGCGGCTGAGGACAAACTAACTTTCTCGGCTCGTATGGCAACTAAAGTCAGTATCAAACCCTTCTATGCGGCTTCTCTCCCATGCCACGGAGGGGGCAGCTAGAGCCAGCTGAGCAGGGGTCACCTTGCGGCTCCATGCCTGGCTCCGTTTTTGCGGAACCCTTCAAGGTGTCCTTCGCGAACGCTCCCTTTGACGGTTCTACTCTGTTCGGCAAAACCATCCGTGACACGCTACTCCAGAACGAGAAAGACTGGAAGATGTTGTCTGTAGTCGTTATCCACTTCTCTGCTCCTCAAAGGTCCTCAAGGAACCAGAGAGGACAAAATGGCTCCGGAAGTCTCAGCAGTCCCGTCCCGCTCCGGACCCTTCGTCCTTCAGAGGCAGGGAAGGACAAGATGGACGCCGGCCCAGAGGCAGAGGAGGGGCCGAAGAATTTCTGGTAGAGAACCCTTCTCTGACCGACCCACACAGCAGCCCGGAGGGGTTGCCCGACTGTCCCTCTCTGGAGGCAGTCTGGGGGGGGGGGGGTTCGGAGCATCTAGCAAGTTGGGAGTCTATTACTACAGATCGCTGGGTGCTCCGAATAATATCCAGAGGATGTCCTTCATGGATGCATCTGCAGTCATAACAGATGGGTTGTCCTGTCGTCAGGCAGCCCTTCGGTCGGCCGGATTCCAAAGTCTGGGTCCGGCTTCGGCTGATGTCGCACTTCACCCGACATCATCTCTGTTATTCTTCGGGTATAAAGGCATCAGCCAACGCCATTTTCTTCAGTCTTTCTTGCCGCGTGGCGCCCGAAGCAGAAGCTGTTGGCAAGTGCCGGTCGGTCAGATCCAGAGATTCCTACTACCGAATACTACTTCGAAGACTTCTAAAAAGCTAAGTACCCCGTTGGGGACTCTTTCTTGCCTTAGCCGATGTCAGAAAAAGTAAATAATTGTTTAACTTGTGGGAAACAAATACCTCATAAAGATTTCCACTCTTACTGCCTACCTTGTTTAGGCCCAGACCACGACGTAGCTGCCTGTTTAGCCTGTGCTTCCTTCAACCGACGAACGCTTAGGCGTCGGTCGGAGTTTGCTGAACAGTTTCGGCTCAGATTTTGCGTACATTATGCCGTCGGATCTTCCGACTACCCAAATAGTTAAAAAAACGCAAAGAAAGACCGACACTCGCGGTCCGTGGTTTCGGCCGAAACCACGGATAAGCAAACTGCGAGTGTCTCTGTTTCGGCCGAAACCGGTCAAACCTCAGCCGAATCCATGACTACTACCGAGGCTCCTGCTACTTTAGTTGAATCGGCCTCTGAAATTTTACCTACTACTGTGGTTTCTAGTGACTTATCAGACACCATTCCTTTGGATGTCTCTACACCAGCACGTGGTGCTGCTAGGCCTCCTGCAGCCATGTCTATAAAGGCCTTTGCCAGGGCCAAAGCAGCCAAAACTGTTAAATCCGTGCCTGTTAAGGCCCCCTCACACAGAGCTTCTAGCTCTCAAATGCTTACTCTGGCAGAGGATTTAATCTCCTTAATTAGAGGATCCCAATCTCACTCAGACAGGGCCTCTCAGCCCCCAGAAAAGAGACCTAGGACAGAGCCACCCCAGCCAGAGTGCTCTGATGATTCTTCGGATGACTCAGATACTACAGACCAGCCAGAGGCTCCTTTTTCCACTTATGAGGACTCCGATGCTGATGAATCCATTCCTTCTGTCTCCGCCAGAGGAATTTTCCTTTGGGGAAACCTTACATGCCATGAGAGAACAATTCCAATGGCAGGGACAGGACTTCTCAGATTCAAGAAAAAGGCTTAGGACCTTTCTGCACTTACCACAACATAGGCCCTTAGCTATACCTCCAGTTTTGCCTGTTGTGGATGATGCATTTGATGATGTTTGCACTGCACCTGATTCTTTACCCCCAGCCCCTGCAAAACCAGACAGATTCTACAGGGTGCCACACACTCATCACCACCTTTTCAATTCCCCACTTGCAGATCCTGAGACTATATCCCAGGGGCCTAAGGCAGTAGCTTCTACCTCAACTAAAAACCCTCTCCCTTCTGAAAGGGAATCCAGGTCATTAGAGAGATGGGGCAAAAGTTTACACCTCTGCTACTCTCTCAGCTAGAGCTTTAAACTGTCAGTTTCACATGATCCAATATCAAGAGTTTATGCTTGATCAGTTAACTAAGAAACTTTCCTCTGAAGAATCCTTAGATAAGAAATATGTTTTAGAAATGGTGAATAACATACAGCAGGTTAGCAACCATTCTTTAAAATGTGGCTATGATGCACTGGAGGCTTCATTTAGATCAGCCATGACTGGCACAGTGATAAGAAGGCATGCATGGTTGAAAGAACAGGTCCTGCCGGATCATGTAAAAGCAAAGCTGTTAGATGCCCCTATGGATAAGGACAGTCTATTTGGTACCTCTGCCCAGGAAGTAATGAAGAAAATGGAAGAGAAGGCAAAATCTGTACAAACTGTTAAGGATTTCTTACAGGTTCAACCCCCACGGTTTAGCAGAAACTGGCCTGCCAAAAATTGGTCCTTTCCAGACTCCTCAAAGTCACAAAGAGGCAGGTATAGACGCTCTAGAGGTAGAAACCAACCCAGAGGAGGTGCCTACAGAGGACGCCAGTGGCAAGGCAATAACCAGCGAGGCACAGACACAACCACTGCCACTGCAACAGGACAATCACAGTGACTTGGGTCTGACACCGCCTACCAGGGAGCAAACAGCAGCACCTTTAGGCAGAAAGTTAGCCTTATTTTCAAAAAATTGGCACTATATCACAAAAGACAAGTGGATTTTAAAAAACCTAGACCAAGGCTACAGGTTCCACTTCCACACCTTACCAGTCAAAAGAGGTATGCCAAACCTACCTCCAACTCAAAAAACAGAAGCTCTAAAACAGGTAGCTCAACTAACCAAGATGAGAGCTGTGGAAAGAGTACCAATAAAACAACAGGGCACAGGATTTTACTCAAGACTCTTTCTAGTTCCAAGGAAAGAGAAAGCTTGGAGACCCATTCTCGATCTGTCCGTCTTAAACACATACATCATCGTCCCAAAATTCAAAATGCTGACCTTACAGCAACTTCTTCCCATGCTGGGCAAGGAGTGTTGGCTGGTAACTCTAGATCTCAAGGAGGCATACCTGCACGTCTCCATACGACCAATTTGCAGAAGATACCTCAGATTTCTTGCAGGATCAGAGCATTATCAATTCTCAGCATTGCCCTTTGGCTTATCTACTGCGCCCAGAGTATTCACAAAATGCCTGGCATCAGTAATTGCTCATTGCAGGCTACAGGGAATCCAAATTTATCCATACCTGGACGACTGCCTGCTACAAGCGGACAACCAAGACAAGCTAACAGATTTACAAAGGGTCATTTGCTTACTTCAAGCCCTGGGATACACAGTCAATTTAAAAAAGTCAAGACTGATCCCATCCCAGACAAGAACATTCTTGGGTGCAGAATTGGACACAGTAAAACAAATGGCATTCCTGAGTGCAGAAAACCAAGAACAACTTCCTCTTTACTTCTTGACATTAACAAAGCAGAACAAACTAACAGCAAGAAAAATACTACAGGCCTTGGGCTTCATGGCATCATGCATAATCCTGATCCCCCCATGCCAGACTGCATATGAGAAAGCTAGTGGTACCTAAAGAATTTATGGTCTCAACACAGGCACAGCTTAGAAACCGAAATTCCACTAATCCCATGCCTGAAGCAAGAGTTCCTATGGTGGGCCCAAGCATGCCAGTCAAACCTAGGCTTGCCCTTCCACAAATGTCAAGCAACGGACGCCTCAGACCTAGGCTGGGGGGCGCACATGTTGGACAAGCGCATACAAGGATTGTGGACTCCAGACCAACTGCGCCTGCATATAAACCAAAAAGAAATGCTGGCAGTAAAGCTAGCAATCCAGAAATTCAGGCCATTCCTCAAAGAAGGCCATTTAATGATAAGGACAGACAACACCACAGTCATGTGGTACATCAACAAGCAAGGAGGCACTCATTCATATCCCCTATGCAGAATGACTCTGGACCTTTGGAACATGGCTCTGAGCTACAACATCCAGTTACAGGCTATATTTGTGCCAGGAAAAGAAAACACCCTAGCAGACATGTTAAGCAGAACCACCTCGGATGCTCACGAATGGATGCTGCACCCGGACATCTTCAAGACCTTCACAAAGAAATGGGGAACGCCACAAATAGACCTATTCGCATCCCCACTCAACCACCAGCTCAGGAAATTCTGCACAAGGACGTACCACCCACAAGCATGGAGGGTGGGCTCTCTCTCCTTCAGTTGGAAAGGCCTGATAGCATATGCATTTCCACCTCTCCCTTTGATGCACAAGGTACTACTGAAAATCAGAGGAACGCCCAAGGATAATCCTGATAGCTCCGAATTGGCCAAGACAACACTGGTATCCTTTGCTGAGGAGCATGTCACAGGGGATAATGTGGACAATACCCTTGATACCTTTGATGTTAACTCAGAACAACTACAACATCATGCACCCAAGCCTACAAACCTTGCAACTGACTGCCTGGAACATCACTTAACAACTAACCCAGACTTATCACAAAGGGTTAAAGACATTATCCTTGAAGCCCGAAGACCTTCAACAAGAAGGAACTATGCAGGAAAATGGAAAAGGTTTGTCACTTGGAGTGCTGAAAGAGGAAAAGATGTATCAAACATAGACATTGCTAACATCCTGGAGTACTTGGCAGAGCTCCTGCATACAGGGCTGTCCTATTCCTCCATCAAGATACATGCATCCGCTATTTCTGCAGAATACAGCTTCGATCCACCTGTCTTCTCACATCCTCTACTCAGGCAATTCCTCAGAGGGATAAAGAATGTAAAACCCCCTAGGAAACCTCCATTACCAGCATGGGACTTGAACTTTGTGCTAGAAAAGTTGACACTCCCGCCTTTTGAACCAGCAGCAACAGCAGATCTGCAACACCTGTCATGAAAAACTGCTTTCCTACTGGCAATTACCTCAGCAAGGAGGGTTTCTGAACTACAGGCCTTAATGGCAGTCCAACCCTTCCTAATCTTCCATCAAGACCAGGGTGTCCATGAGCACTAATCCTACATTTATGCCTAAGGTGGTATCCAGAGTATCTTTAAACCAGGCAATCCATCTGCCTACCTTCTTTCCCAACCCACAGAACAGGGGTGAAAGACTGCTACATACCTTGGATGTGCATAGGCAGTTACGCTACTACCTGGACAGAACAAAAAGTAACAGAAAAACGGACCAGCTTTTGGTAGCCTGTGCAACAGGAAGGGAAGGAAAAGCAATTTCCAAACAGACAATCTCCAAATGGATAGGGAATTGCATAAGATTCTGTTACTCCTACCATGGGAAACCAATTCCACAGAACATAAGACCTCATTCAACAAGGGCTACAGCCACTACCACAGCTTTCTTACGAGGAGTGGCAACCAAGGACATTATTGAGGCGGCTACTTGGACCTCCGTGCATACATTTTCCAAGCATTATAATTTACCTCTATACTCTAGATCCCGAGCAGGGTTTGCCACTGCTGTACTGCAAGGGATCCTAACTACACCATAATTTTTCTTCCTCCACCCCTAGTTTGGCTATGGTATTCTACCCATTTGTTATGACTGCAGATGCATCCATGAAGGACATAGTACAGTTTTGTACCTACCATAAATGTAGATGTCCGAACTGGATAGCATCTGCAGTCAGGATTACCCACCCTCCTTCCCCTCTGTGGTACTCCTAGGGTATTTACCCGCCCAATAGCTAGCTGGGGGGGAGTCTCTTATGGTGTATTTGTTTGTATATATGTACATACATGCTTATTTTTTGTATTTGCCTTATACCTTGTCTGCATACATTGGCATTTATCCAAAATTTAGCCTTCCAAGAGGGCAACTGGCATCTAGGGCAAGAAACACTGAAGAAAATGGCGTCGGCTGATGCCTTTATACCCGAAGACCAACAGAGATGACGTCGGGTGAAGTGTGACATCAGCCGAAGCCGGACCCAGACTTTGGAATCCGGCCGACCGAAGGGCTGCCTGACTACAGGACAACCCATTTGTTATGACTGCAGATGCTATCCAGTTCGGACATCTACATTTATGGTAGGTACAAAACTGTACTTTACTCTATCCCCTTCCTGAATCTTCCCCTGTTAGGGAGGCGCCTCCCTGATGTCCCACCCAATCAGAGTGAGGCTGTGGCTTCAGAAATAAAGAAATTACTAGAAAAAAGGGCCATCCAGCACGTCCCCCCAGAGCAGTCTGGGTTGGGCAATTACTCCAGGTTCTTTTTGGTGCCAAAAAAGACGGGGGACTTAAGGCCAATTCTTGACCTGTCAACCTTGAACCTGTTCATTGCCAAAGATAAATTCCGGATGGTCACTCTACAATCTATTCTCCCCCTTCTGCAGGAGAACGACTGGATGTGCTCCATAGACCTCAAGGATGCGTACTACCACATTCTCATGGACAGACGATCCAAGAGGTTTCTCCGCTTTTGGCTTGGGGGTTAGTCATCATCAGTTCAGGGTTCGTTTGGCCTCACCACAGCCCCCAGGGTGTTCACCAAGGTTATGGCAGTTGTGGCAGCCCACCTGGGAATTCAGGTCTTGCCGTACCTAGACGACTGGCTCCTCACCGCCCCCACCAGTCATTTACTCTGTTCTGCCAGGGATTATTCTTTACTCTTGGCCCATCACCTAGGCATTACCATAAATTTCAGGAAGTCTTCTCTTCATCCTGTTCAAGTTCTGGATTTCATAGGGGCCAGGATAAACACTCTTCAGTCCAAGGCCTTTCTGACAACGGACAGGTTACGTACCTTGTCACGCCATGTAATAGCACTTCTACAGTCCCCAGCCCCACCCGCAGAATTAGTCCTGAGAGTTCTAAGATCCATGGCGGCTGCCATCAGCCTTTCACCTCTTGCTCGGCTGCACATGAGTCCTTCAGTGGACCGTTGGGTCCAGTGGTCCCTCCTCCTACACCCATTGGATTCACAGATTCCCCTAAGTAGGGTTTGCAGGAACTCCCTTCTCTGGTGGCTTCATTCCCGAGAGCATCGGGAAGGGAGACGTTCGTAATGCCTCTACCCCAAACCACGCTGACCACAGATGCTTTTCGCCTCTGGTGGGGGGGTATTCCATGGGCAGAACCGTCCAAGGCACGTGGACCCCTGTAGAGACCATTCTGCATATCAATGTTCTGGAGATGAGGGCGGTGCTTTTAGTGTTGCAAGCCCTTCAGGACTTTCCTTCGGGGACTATTTCAATTCAGACAGACAACATGGCGGTGGTCTGGTACATCAACAAACAGGGAGGAGCCAGGTCTTACCCTCTTTGTCGAGAGGCTATGAGAGTTTGGGAGTGGGCGATTTCCACCAACCGGTTTCTGATAGCAACGCACATTCCGGATCGGTCCAACATTCTAGCAGACAAGCTGAGTCGTTCTATCTTCACTCCTTACGTGTGGTCTCCCTTAGTAGCGAAACAGATCTTCCTTAGATTGGGTCAGCCTTGCTGCGATCTCTTTGCGTCTCCTTCAAATGCAAAATGCAGCAAATTTTTCACTCTAATTCCCCCACCGGGGAAGAGTCCCAGAGACACTCTGGTTCATGCTTGGTCACCCGGCGGTCTTTATGCTTATCCTCCTCTTCCGCTAATGACAAAATTTCTGCAGAAAGCTCGTCGGTTGGGGAGCAAAATGATCCTCCTAGCTCCATTCTGGCCTAGTCAGATCTGGTTCCCGTATCTGCGGTCTCGCATCATAGCTCCTCCTTGGGTCTTGGATCCCATTCCAGATATGATCTCATCCTTCGGGATTGCAAACTCCGAACCTGGACAACCTCAAGCTCATGGCTTGGTTGATCCAGTTCCACTAGTGGCTAGGACTCCTGGTATCTCGTCTTCTGTAAAATCTATTCTGGTAGCAGCACATAAACAGTCTACCAGGAAGATCTACAAGAGTAAATGGAAGTGTTTTTCCATTTGGGCCAAACATAGGGATTTGGACCCTTTTTCGGCTCCCATTCCAGCAGTTCTTGAATTTCTGTCCCACATTTTCCATCAAGTGGCCAGTTCTTCTGTGAAGGTTCAGATGGCTGCCATTTCTCATTTCCACATCGGGGACAACCTTGGACCCTTAGCTTCCGCTAAGATATGCAAGACCTTTTTGAAAGGCACCTTTCTGTTAAGACCTCCGGTCAAGAATGCGGTTCTCCCATGGGACTTGACTTTAGGTCTTCAGACCCTAACGGGTCCACCCTTTGAATCTGCATCTTCCGTTGACTCAAAATTCTTATCCTGGAAAACTGCCTTCTTGATTGCAGTTACTTCAACTAGAAGGGTATCTGAACTTCAAGCCCTTTGTACAAAACCCCCGTACCTGGTCTTCCATAAGGACAGAGTATCTCTCAGGACTTAATCCTTCATTCTTGTCTAAAGTGGCCTCGGAGGCCAATATCAATTAAGTCATCAATTTGCCTGTTTTCTTCCCCAACTTTCAAAACAAAGGGGAATATAGACTGCACTTGTTGGATGTGCATAGACCAATGCGATTTTACTTGCACAGGACAGCTGCTTCTTGCAAATCGGAGCAGCTTTTTGTGTCTTTTGCTAAGCCGTCCTTAGGCAAGCCAGTTACGAAAGTTACTTAGGTAGATGGATATCCAACGGCATCTTACACGCGTATACACATTCCGGTTGGCCAGAACCCTTGGGGTTCATGCTCACTCTACCCGTTCTTTGGCTACCTCTACAGCATTTTGGTCGAGTCCCCTTAGATGACATCTGTTCAGCGGCTACTTGGGCCTCTTCTCATACCTTCATTTCTCATTACAGGCTGGATCTGATATCCAGAGGTAGGGCAACCTTTGACTCCGCAGTGCTCCGGAATATCCTTCCTTGAGGACCTCCCAGGTTTTGGGTAGCTGGGGACTCTGTCCCACAGTTTGCTGATCAAATGAAGTTAACTACTTCAGATAAAGAAGTTATGTACTCACCATAACGTTCCATCTGAGTAGGTAACTTCATTTGTCAGCAACCAACCCCCCCCCCCCCCCTCTTCCCCCTAGCCTGTTTAGTGGTCATATTCATAACGGAATGTTTTCCTTCTGTTAAGCATCAGGTTAGCGTTTCTCTTTCGAGTATGTTTGACTGTTGGTTGATAAATTGGCAAACTCTATCTGAGGACTGGAGGGAGGTAGCAGGGTGTTATGGGTAAGGGGGAGGAGCTGAGAGCTCGGATCTTTAGCTTGGAAAGCTGCTGGCTTTGATCCAGTTGGGATCCGATACCCACAGGTTGCTGACAAATGAAGTTACCTACTCAGATGGAACGTTATGGTGAGTACATAACTTCTTTTTAGTGACACCCTTCTGGCCAAGGCAGCAGTGGATGTTCTTCGTTTTTAACTGTTGCAGTCATCACATTTGGGTTATCTGCTTGCAGTAGCCCTCAGTCGGCCTGATTAACAAAGTCTTGGGTCCTGCAGTTGCGGTCTCTTCCATGATGTCAGGGGTATAAAACATGCAGTCGACGCCATTACATCAGTCTTTCTTGCTGTGCGGTGTCTGAAGCAGAAGCAGTTCGCATGTGCCAGTCAGCCGACTCCTGAAATTTTCCTTTCTGAGTTTCAGAACCGAAGTCTTAAACTAAAAGCCAAGTACCCTGTTGCAAAAACTTTTTCTTGCTCTAAACCGATGTCCGTAAAATTTCTTGAGGAAAGCAAACGCCTCAAAGATTTTCATTCATACTTTATTCCTTAGGCCCTGACCACGACGTACCTCGCTGTCGATTCTGTGCCTTATTCAAACATGAACTGTCCATTGTCTGTATATTTTTCGCTCCTAAATATTTTGGTGCTCTGTTCAATTATCCAGATATGTCTTCAGTAAGCCATCAGACTACAGACATTCCAAAAAAATGCAAAGAAAGACGCAGGTCCAAAGCTGCCCACTTTTCTAAGCCTGTCGCCAGTTCGCCAGTACTCAGATGCTTTTGCAGCCCCTGATACCCACTACTTCAGATTTGCAGGCCTCTACTGAGACCCATTCTGAGTCCAGTATGCCACGAGATGCTTCAGTTGTGGAACCTGCAGATGTCTCTACCTTGGATGGGTCCATAGCCGCTGTGCAGGTACCGGCTTCTGAGGGTGTATTCAGGCCTACTGACTTGCATATTAATCCGATGCCTTCTTCAAGGCCTAAAACTCTAACCTTGCCTAGAAAACTGACGCCCAGACTGCATGGCCAGGCCTCTGTTCCTAAAAAAAAAAACAAGAATGGCTGAAGACCTTATTACTTTAGTCGGGGGAAGCCAGCCTTCCCCCTCTAAGAGACCTAGGACTGCGTTAGGATTTTGAATTTTCTGTTTCCTCTGACCAGGATTTACCCTCATCTACCTATGAAGATTCTGATGCTGAGGACTCTATTCCATCTGCATCCCCCCCCCCCCCCCCCCCCCACAGAGGATTTTTCTGCTGGTGAAACCTTGCATACCCACGGGTAGCATTTTCTTTGGGAAAGTCAGGATTTCTCGGATTCTAAAAAGAGGTTTAGGGATTTTTTTACTCCTGCCCCAGCACAGGCCTTTAAGCCAGACCTCCTGTACTAGACATTGTTGATGCCTTTTGGGAATCTAGCTTGGCCCCTGACTCTCTACCTCCTGCTACCAGAAACCTGATAGATATTACAGGGTCCCAAACTCTCATAAGTTTCTTTTTAAAAATCCTACTGCGGATCCTGAGAACATTTCACAGGGACCCAAAGGCATTTAAGCTTCTACTGCCAAAAATCCTACCTCCTGTGATACTCCAGGGCACTGGATAGATGGGGTCAGAAGGTATACACTTCTGCAACTTTGGCCATTTGGGCCTTAAACTGCCAGTTTCATATATCAGCAGCATATTATTGGATTGCTTAAATAGAATGACTCCTGGTTGTGCTGAAAATAAGGATTTACAGGATTTACTGCTTTCATTTGAACAAGTTGGAAAACATACTTTGCAGTGTGGTTTTGATTCACTAGAGGCATTTTGCAGGGATGCTGTAACTGGGTCTGTGTTTAGAAGGCATGCTTGGCTTAAGGAGCAATCTTTGCCAGATCATTTTAAAGCGAAATTACTGGATGTTCCCTTAAACCAGGATTGCCTGTTTTGGCAACAAGGCAGAAGTAGTTCTTAAAGATGGAAGAAAAAGCTAAATCTATGCAAACTAAGATTTTTTACAAGTGCAACCTTCAAGGTTTAGTAGGCGTTGGCTTTCCAAGAATTGGTCCTTTCCTGCTTCTTCCAGACCTTCTCAGTCCAAACCCAGATCCAGCAGAGTTCCCGGGCTTCAGTCCCAGGGTACGCACAGGACTAAGCAGTGGGGGGCCTCCACTTCCAAATCTGGGGATAGTAAAACTCCCCTATGGTAAACTTTCTCAATGACTTTTTAAAACTGCCAAGCACTTTTCTGCTGGCTGCCCCTTTGGGGAGGGGAGATTGCTCTTCATGCAAAAAACTGGGAACTTGTTACCCAGGACAAATGCGTTTTAAATAGTGTCCCAGTGATTCAGATTTCACTTCCTCACGTTACCAACACAAATTGGGTGGCCAGATCTACCCCCAAATCAGTGGGCAGAGGCCCAAAATCGAGTACTTTTTCACTTAAGCATGGGGGCTATTCAGTTGGTACCATAAGAGGAAAAGGGACATGGTTTCTACTAGAGACTTTTCCTGGTACCTAGAAAAGGCAATTCATGGTGTCCTGTTTTGGACCTTTCTACCCTAAACACCTTTCTGGTGTTTCCAAAATTCAAGATGCAGACTCTTCACCAGTTGCTCCCTATGCTAGGCAAAGACACCTGGTTGACAACACTAGAAAGGAAGCATACCTGCATATCCCAATCGGGGAATCTTGCAGAAGATACCAATGCTTCAAAGCAGGCTACACGCACTACTGGTTCTCTGCAGTGCCCTTTGGCTTATCTACTGCGCCCAGGGTATTCGCAAAGTGCCCAGCTCCAGTCATATTTTGCAGGCAAAGAAATATCCAAATATACCCATACCTGGGAGATTGTCTGATTCAGGCAGAAAGCCAGGACATACTTTTGAATAATTTGCCCTTTGTACAAAGCGGGCTAACTTGTCTGGGGTATGCCATAAATGAAAAGTCACACCTGGTACCCTGTCAACAAATTATATTCCTGGGAGCAAGTTTGAATACAACTTCCCAGATGGCTTTCCTTATGCCAGAGAAATTCATTTGACAACCTACTTCAAACAAGTGGCCACAAAAACCCTGCTCGCCAAGGCATATACTACAAGCCTTGGGGTTCATGGCCTCCTGCATTCTTCTAATTCCATATGCAAGACTGCATATGAGGAAACTACAGTGGTATCTAAAAAGCCCATGGTGTTAACATTCTCAGGATCTAGAAGCAATGATTCCCATCATACCTTGCCTACGCCTAGAGTTTCTTTGGTTTGCAGAGGCCTGCCACCAAAACAAGGGATTACCATTCACACTACCCCCTGCCACCCAAACCCTAACAGACTCCTCATACTATGCATGTGGGGCTCACCTGGCAGGGAAGTGCATTCAGTGCAAATGGAACCCAAGTGAAATGCACCTGCATATCAATCAAAGAAATGTTAGCTGTACAGAATGCTCTGACAGCCTTCAAGGACCACTTTCTTCCAGGACAGTTATTGGTAAAGACTGACAACACCCACTGTTGTGGTACATAAACAAGCAGGGGGGTACACATTCTTACCACCTCTGCAGACTAGCCATGACATTGTGGGACACATCCCTGGGCTACCAAGTGCATCTGCAAGCTCAATTCCTGCCAGGAAAACTAAATACACTGGCAGACTAAGCAGAAACCTCCTGGACCTACACGAGTGGAAACTGGAACAAAGGATTTTCAACATGTTGACAAGCAAATGGGGGAGCCCAGATATAGACCTGTTTGCCTCCCCCCAGATCTATCAATTGGACAAATTTGGAACAAGGACTCTCCACAAACAAGCTTGGAAAGTGGATGGCCTGTCCTTCAGCTTGAAAAACCTATAAGTTTATGCCTTTCCTCCTCCTCCTGCCTCTGCTCTCCAAAGTACTAGTAAAGATCAAACAAGACAAACCAAGGACTATTTTGATTGCACCAGACTGGCCACGCTAACACTTGTTTGTACCCTCTCTTGCGCAGTGTCACTGTTGGGCCCCCATGGCACCTGCCCGACTCCTATCCTATTGTCTCAGCAGGAGAACCAGATTCTGCACCCTCAGTTTGAAACACTGAACCTAGCAGCATGGCTAATTACCTAATCTCTCCTTTACCATCCTTCAGTAATCTCCTTTATCATCCTTCAGTAAACCAGTCATGGATATCATTTGAGGCAAGGAGGCCTAGTACTAAAAACTCTTATGCTGAGAAATAGAAGATTCTGTGCCTTGAACCAATCTCAAGGGATGAGCACATCAGTGCCCAACTTACCTAAAATCTAACTGAGATGCTTCACAAGAGCCTGACTTTCTCTATTAAAATTCACACCTCAGCCATTTCAGCTCATTATAACATGGAACCTCCCCTCTTCTCTCATCCACTGCTCTAGCAGTTCCTCATAGGGGCCAAAAACTTACGACCACCCAGGAGATCTCCAGCCTGGGACCTTAACTGTATTGGCGAAACTCTTTCCCCTTTCGAGCCAGCTGCTACTGCAGACTTAAAATTACTTTCTTGGAAAACATCTTTCCTTTTAGCAATCACTTCAGCAAGAAGGGTATCTGAATTGTAGACTCTTATGGCAGTGGAGCCTTTCATAATCTTTCATGTGAATAGGGTGTTGTCCCTCCATGCCCAAGGTGGTATCCAGTGTCCCTTAATCAGTCCATTCATTCGCCAACCTTCTTTCCTAATCCACAGAACAAAGGGGAACGGATACTGCACTCATTAGATGTGCACAGACAGCTTTAGATTCTATTTGGGCAGGACTAAACTGCAAAGGAAATCTGAACTGCTGGTGGCATTTGCTGCAGGGGCAGAGGGGGGAAGGCTATTTCAAAGCAAGCCATTTGCAAATGGATGGTCTATTGCATTTATTTCTGCTACAAGCACCATGGAAAACCTTTCCCACATGGGATCAGACCCCACTCAACCAGGGCTGCATCTACCTCTACAACTTTTCTCAGAAGCGTCCCTACCAGGGACATCCTAGAAGCTGCTACCTGGAGTTCTGTACGTACTTTCACCAAGCATTACCGTCTGCCAAATTTTCTCTAATTCCAGAGCTGGCTTTCCCACTGCAGTCTTACAGGGCCTTATAGCTGTTCCTAATGCTGTCTAAATTCCTTCTCACATCCTTAGCTTTTGGAATCTATCCAAATGTGATGACTGCAGCAGTGAGTAACACTCTAACATCTACATTTATGGTAAGTGTACACAACTACCTCTTCCCCCTTGCATTGGGAGTAATAGTCACAAGTTGTCTAGTAGGGTGGCCCTGTTCTCACAACGCAGGCACCTTTTCTCTGAGGTTGTGCAAGAGGCTAGAAAATGTGCAACAAAAAAATCTTGGCTTTTCCAAATTGAAAAGGTTTTTGGTTTTGTACCAAAAGGGGAAAAAAACTATCAAATGGGCATTTCTGCCATCTGTGTGAACTGTTCTGTTTAGTACAGACATTCAGTTAATGCACATTTATCGGCAGCTTCTACATGCTTATCTTTAGAGGTCAAATAGTTATGTCTTCATATCCGGTCAGCAGAATTTATTCCTCATCACGACAGAAATTGTGTTCTAGAAAAGGCCGACTCTCCCTTTTGAACCTATCTCGTATTTCTTGAAAAATTTTACCTGCAACAGTGTCTTACTGGTAGTACTTACCTCTGCCTAACAGTATGCGCTGCAGTCTCTTGATTTTTTGCTCATTTTTCTGAAGAACTGAGATTCCCTTAGAACACCACTTATATGTCTTAAGTGGTTAATAAAGCATCTTAGTCTATTAACCTACTTGAGTTATTCTTTAAGAATAAGATATTTTCTTTAATGTTCATAGGCATCCCATGATTTTATGTGGACAAGACCAGACACCTATCTTTTTCCTGAAAGGAAATGTTAATCTCGCTCTAAACTGTCTAGAGCATCTTGGTTATATGTCCTATTCCTATATTGCAGTATTCTTGTTGGATTTTCCACCTCATGTGACCCATACGTCTGTTCCTATACAAAAGCTTCAGCTTGGCTGTTGCAGCTGTAAACCAGGGTCCTTAAATGTGATGTCTGCACACACAGACCTCAGAAATTTTCAGCCGCAGACTAACGCATCTTGTGCTTCACTCCAATGCAAACTTCTAAAAGCTGAAGTACACCATTTTTTTTCTTTTGTCTTGCTAAGCTTAGTTTGTTGTAGCTAGCCATAGCCAATGTCAGCAAAAAAGGGTAAATGCCAGTGTGGGTGCCGAATTCCCAATAAAGATTCGCACGACCGCTGCATTTTTTGCTTAGGCCAGGAGCACTACTACAACACCTGCTCAATTTGCCAATCATTTGTACCAAAGACCCTGCACAGCCGTCTAGCACCCTTTATCTTTATTTGGCAAACCAAAGACTTTGAACGTTTTGCGCTTGGTATGGATCCCACCTCGGAGGCATTGACAGAACCTCTTTGTAAGAAGGGCAAGTTTCCTAGGCCCTCTTCCTCTGCCACTCTGCTACCAGATGCCCCACCATATTCTGATTCAGGAGTTGAGGGGTGCTCGGAAGAACAGTACTTCAGCAGCGACTTTTGTGGAGGCTGTTTTGCAGCAGACCGGCACGATCCATCCATACTAGTCGTGGTAGAGTGGGGACCAGACTTAGCACAGCCTCCGACCGGGATCCCTCCTCTGGAAGTTATTACTGTTAGATCTGCATCCAACTCCAGGCCTGTGCCCAAGTCCACTCCATCCAAAAGAAAACAAAGGACCAAACATTTGACGTATGACTAAGGAAGGCCTACCTGACTGGCAGTTCTTCACTTCCTCCTGGATGCAGGCCTTTATGGCCCTTATGGCTTCAGCCTCATCGCCCTCTGCTCTACCACTGCTAAGCCCGGCTTCTGCCCCGCCTCCAATCTCTCAGGACAGGGAAGAAGAGCAAGACACTGATAACGCCTCTTCTGTAGAATCAATCTCAACACCTCTCAAATTGCTTCGCCTCAGAAGTACTATTCCCCAGATGAGTCTATTAAGGGAGACTTCTCCAGAGGATGTTACATTTGGTGAAACTATCACCAAAGTGAGACTATTTCAAATGGGACACACCAAATGTTTGAAACAAAGAAAAGGTACTTTGAACTGTTACAGGTAGAATCCTCCTCGCCTTCTGCTAACCCATCTGTTATCCCTGCATATTTGGATGATTTCACCTCTGCATCTAAGATAAGACTCTGCCACCTGCCTGCCCCTAAATGCCCAGACTGCTTTTACAAGGTGGCCGCCCTACCCACACACACACACACACACACACACTGTATGATCAAATTTGCTTTGGACCTGGTCTCTCAAGCTGCCACCTTGCTAGCCAGTACTCCTGCCCCACTACGCTGGCATTTCTTCAAAACTTTCTCTGGCTGCCCAGGTAGCCAGACACTCTTATCAGATGCAGCTATGATGCTGCAGAGGCTTCTGCTCACTCTTCAGCATTTATCTCTGTTCTCAGGAGGTATTCCTGGCTTAACTACAACACATACCGGAGGATTTTAAGGTTAAAATCTTGGATGCCTCCTGCACCCCAATTTGGAAAACATTCTGCTGATCTGTTGAAAAACCTGCAAGAAAAGAGTAAGGAATTACAAAGCATCAAACATTTATTGGTGTCCCCCCATCCCCAAATATTATAGGAACTCCCCAGCCAAGGCCAGCTTTGTCCGACGTAATCCAGCCCCTGCTGGATCTGCCTCTTCCAGACCTAGAAGAGGTACCAGAAGACCAACCACTTCCAGGACAGCTGCTCCTCAGCCTTCTCCTAGCAGTCCTTTCAAGACAGAGGAGGCCCCAACAATGCATGACTGCCTTGTCCCCCTACTCCTTTCTGCTTGTCTGTCTCACTGCCTGTCCTTTTGGAAAACCATCACCACAGACAGATGTGTCTTGGCCATCATCCAAAAAGGATACTTCCTCTCCTGGACAGAAAATCCGCCCCTCAGAGGCATTCCCTTTTTTCCCAGAAATCAAAAGCATCTTTTTCCACAAGTCCTGACAGACCTTCTAAACTTGGGTACCATTGAACCTGTCCCCTCAGGGCAGGAAGGAAAAGGCCTCTACTCTCGACTGTTCCTGGTCCCCAAAAAGGACTGAACGTGGAAACCTATTCTAGACCTCTCCTTCCTAAATCTATTCTTACAGGTGCCCACCTTCAGAATGCTGTCGCTCCCAAGCCTCCTTCCTCTCACCTTCCAAGGCTTTCATGGCCACATTGGACTTAAAGAAGCTTGCTTGCACATTCCCATACTACCCTCCCACAGAAAATATTTACTTTTCTCTGGACCCTCCTCTCATTTCCAATTTACTGTCTGTTCACTGCCCCCAGAGTGTTCACAAAATACCTGGCCCCTGCCATTGCCCATTGCTGAACACAGGGAATTGAGATTTATCCCTTGCCTACATGACATACTGATCCTGGCAGACTGCAAAGAAACCCTTTCTGACTATCTGCGATTCACTGTCCCTTCTGCAACATCTGGGGTTTACCCTCAACCTCCCAAAGTCTTACCTGACCCTAGAGCAAGACTAGACCTGTTCCCTGACCTCCCAAGTCGGTCGGTTCCCTGACCTCCCAAGTCGGTCGGTTCCCTGACCTCCCAAGTCGGTCGGTTCCTGACCTCCCAAGTCGGTCGGTTCCCTGACCTCCCAAGTCGGTCGGTTCCCTGACCTCCCAAGTCGGTCGGTTCCCTGACCTCCCAAGTCGGTCGGTTCCCTGACCTCCCAAGTCGGTCGGTTCCCTGACCTCCCAAGTCGGTCGGTTCCTGACCTCCCAAGTCGGTCGGTTCCCTGACCTCCCAAGTCGGTCGGTTCCCTGACCTCCCAAGTCGGTCGGTTCCCTGACCTCCCAAGTCGGTCGGTTCCCTGACCTCCCAAGTCGGTCGGTTCCCTGACCTCCCAAGTCGGTCGGTTCCCTGACCTCCCAAGTCGGTCGGTTCCCTGACCTCCCAAGTCGGTCGGTTCCCTGACCTCCCAAGTCGGTCGGTTCCTGACCTCCCAAGTCGGTCGGTTCCCTGACCTCCCAAGTCGGTCGGTTCCCTGACCTCCCAAGTCGGTCGGTTCCCTGACCTCCCAAGTCGGTCGGTTCCCTGACCTCCCAAGTCGGTCGGTTCCCTGACCTCCCAAGTCGGTCGGTTCCCTGACCTCCCAAGTCGGTCGGTTCCCTGACCTCCCAAGTCGGTCGGTTCCCTGACCTCCCAAGTCGGTCGGTTCCCTGACCTCCCAAGTCGGTCGGTTCCCTGACCTCCCAAGTCGGTCGGTTCCCTGACCTCCCAAGTCGGTCGGTTCCTGACCTCCCAAGTCGGTCGGTTCCCTGACCTCCCAAGTCGGTCGGTTCCCTGACCTCCCAAGTCGGTCGGTTCCCTGACCTCCCAAGTCGGTCGGTTCCCTGACCTCCCAAGTCGGTCGGTTCCTGACCTCCCAAGTCGGTCGGTTCCCTGACCTCCCAAGTCGGTCGGTTCCCTGACCTCCCAAGTCGGTCGGTTCCCTGACCTCCCAAGTCGGTCGGTTCCCTGACCTCCCAAGTCGGTCGGTTCCCTGACCTCCCAAGTCGGTCGGTTCCCTGACCTCCCAAGTCGGTCGGTTCCCTGACCTCCCAAGTCGGTCGGTTCCCTGACCTCCCAAGTCGGTCGGTTCCCTGACCTCCCATTTCAAAGTCCTGCTGTAGACCTATGTAATCACTGTAAGGTAATTCCTAAGGACCCTGGGCTTAATGGCAGCCACCATGTGTACGCTTCCACTTGCCAGATTGCATATGCGAAAGCTGCAATGGTATGTAAAAAAACATTTGGTCCCATCACCAGCATCCCCTGGAACAAGAAATCACACTTACCTGCCTAAAGGCAGAGGTCCGATGGTGGTTTCAACAAGTACAGCTCAATCCCAGCCTTCCCCTTCAGCCCACACTTCCAACTCTGTTGTTGCATACAGATGCATCAGACACGGGATGGAGAGCCACCTTGGCATCCTACAGGGTTCAAGCACCATGGCACCCTTCACTAAAGGCCAAACACATCAGTGAGAGAAATGACAGCAGTTCTCCTGGCTTTTTGAAAACCAGCCCCCTGCTCCTACCAGATGTGCTCCTAATAGTTAGACAACACTACAGTTATGTGGTACTTCAAACAGGGAGGGACAAGAGCGTACCTCCTGTGCAGACTAACACTGCTGATATGGGAGCTAGCCTATTCCCACAACTTGTCCCTGCAGGCATCCTACAGCCCCTCTCAGGACAACAAACGGGCAGACCCTGAGTAGGACATCCTCCCCACAACACCGAATGGATGCTGGACAGGACAGTCTTCCTGGATATAGTCCACCAGTGGGACACTCCTCAAATAGACCTGTTTGCTACCCCCCCCCCTGAACAGACAACTGCAAACCTTCTGCACCAAGACCTACTCCCCTCTAGCCTGAAGAGTAGACGTTTTGAGCATTGCTTGGAAGAGGAAGTTTATGCCCCCCCCCCCCCTTTACCACTGATTTCCAAATGTCCTCCTGAAAATCAGGAGAACCCAAAGATCTTGGTGACTCCCTACTGGCCAAGGCAGCACTGGCTTCCCTCCTACTTCACAGTCTAGAAACTAGAAACATCATAGTCAATTTGCTGTACTTTGCTATTTCTACTTATATATTTATTCAATCACTGGTTATATAGAATAGTTATTACTTATATATTAATACTGATAGAATATGATCAATATTGATTATACCATATTTCTATTGGAATATATTGGTTATAGTTTATACTAGTATGTGTGAATTATTTCTAATTTATGTTAGCATAATTGCTATTATTATTATGAATTAGTATGTTCATATGTCCTTATTTGTTGTATTAAACATCAAGGCTACTTAGTTTTTGTAAATAGGACCCTGATAAACAAGGCTTCTAATATAGCTATTGCTACACCTTTGCTACCTGAATAGGGACATTATGCTATTTTTATTTTATTTTTGTTATATTATTTTATTTTATTCTATTGACTCCCTAATATATTGTTTCGTTTCAATTCTGCTTCTATGAATATGTGGAGATTATGTCATGGATATTTCTTTATATGACATGTTGGTAATATCATGTTTATATTTATTTGTAAATAACCGCGTTTGTCTTTATATTAAGCTCCAGCATACCGAATGTTTTCAGTACATTCACATACATATATTTTTATTTCTATTTTTGTTTTATATATATAAATGTTATTATTTATATATCATATTTTATATTTATAAATTATGTATCTCCATCTGACTCTACAGTATTCGTGAACATCCTGTAATGAAGTTTGAATCGTTAGCATTATTTTACATCCAACCTAATACTAATGATATTCAAGAGTTCAGTTTTTAGTGCTAGTTCTTGGTGATTCTATCGTATTAGCATGTTATCTTTATTTTTATGTTTATACCGGAGTGGCGCTTTGAATTTTATTTTTGTTGTAGCACATATTTCAACCCATAGTTTAATTTGTGATCAAGTGGGACTGTGCATAAGTCCTATTTATCTACTTGTCTGGGATCTCTATGTACTTTGGTTACTGGCTATTTTTGATTGCCAGGTTACCATGGGTTCCATCACTTCTGTGACTATATTATTTTTTGCCATGGTTAACACTGCAGCGTTTTGCTGCGCTAAGCGTATAGCTTGGCTAGTGGTTATAATGTGATGTTTCCCGTTCACAGACGTACAATTTATAAAGGTGCAAATACAAATACAACTAAATATAGATTTGTTTTAACAGCTACTTATGGTGAGATGAATTAGTCTCTTACTGTCACATTTTAGATCACGCCAATGTCAATGATTTAATTGTGCTGATAACAAATATTTATACTAGAATGTAATAAATTGATATGCAAATACGTTTTTAGTTTTTTTAATAATGAATTAGGATTGTTTAACAGAAGTTTGATACAAGTTATATTCTGGATTGCTGCTTTTTCCAAATATGGGCACTGCTTCCTGAACTGATTTACTGAGGCGCAATGCCGATAGTTTGAATAATTTTATGTACTTGATCAATTAATGTGATATTTATAGAATGAAAAAGGTTCAATGATGTGTTTTAAATGAAATGTACTATAGGTTTTTGTGTTGCTTCTAAATTTAACATTAGGTAGTTGAGAATAACATCAGTACTTTATTTATTCAAGTTTTACTACTGTTAATGAGCTTATGCTTTATTAATTGATTATAATTAACGTGATTAACTGGTTAATTATGACAAAACGATGGAAACCTTTGCATGATTGTAACCTGATGAAGCACAATTTGTTTGTGTGTGTTCTACTTTTACAATAAATGCTACTTGGATTATATCGTGGTGGTTTCAAGCAATTTCTTTACTACTACTTCACAGTCTAGCCAAGGGCATTCACCACAAGTTACCCCACACGGTGGACCTTCTGACACAACAAAAGGGATCTGTCATCCACCCACACTTGCAAATGCTGTCACTAACACTGTGTGTGATGAACTTTTAATTCCCTTCAACCACCAGTACTCAAATGGCGCGTTTTCAGTCCTGAGGGAGGCCAGGAAACCTACTAAAAGAAAATTATACCTAGCTAAATGGGAAGGATTCTCAAAATAAAATGGTGTCTGGAA
The DNA here is from genome assembly GCF_019279795.1 of Protopterus annectens. Lineage (NCBI taxonomy): Eukaryota > Metazoa > Chordata > Ceratodontiformes > Protopteridae > Protopterus > Protopterus annectens. The sequence continues at coordinate 978,176,115 of NC_056734.1, read as the reverse complement.
AAGGGTAGGGACTCGTGCATTGCAGACCCCCAATTTGTAAACGGTGGATTGTCATAAGTTCATCTTTCTGCAATCTCATCCTGCCTACTTCTAGCCAGGAGGCTTAAATGTGACATCTGCACGCACAATCCTCAGAACTTTTCAGCCTCAGACGACAGCATCGTGTGATCGCTTCTCATCAGAAGTCACATTAAAGCTAAGTAAGCTGTTGGGTATTTGTTTTTCACATATCAGATTGTTATTGCTTGGGCTTGGTTGTTGTAGCAATTTTTAGATGTCCGGTAAAAAGGGTAAATGCCAGTGCGACCGCCAGATTCCCCATAAAGACGCCCCATGATAGGTGTGTTTTTTGCTTAGGCCAGGGGCACGCCCATTCTGCCTGCTCCATTTGTCAATCATTTGTGCCAAAGACCCTACGCAGCCTTCTAGCCGCATTAAACATCTACCTAGAAAATCAGTGTCTTAAGCGGTTAGCCCTAAGAATGGATCCCGCCTCGGGAGGCTGTCAGAACCTCCGCGAAAGAAGCCCACGCTTCCTAGGCCGCCTTCTGCTGCTTCATCACAGGATGTCCCGCCAACTGCCAATTTAGGAGCTGAGGGGTGCCTGGCAGGTCCGTCAACTCCCAACGACCTTTGGGGAAGCCGTTATTCAGCCGACAACCGGCACGTCCTCTGAGCCTACCCAAACACTGACCACAGTCTGTCAAGGGGGAACCAGAATCTGTGGTACCTCTGTCCGGGATCCAGACTTCTGAACCGGATGCTTCAAAACGGATTCCACCCCGGCTAAAAAGAAGCAGAACACCAAGCATGCCTTCCCCACTGCAGAAGGCCTGCCGGATTGGCAGTCCTTCACTTCTTCCCTCATGCAGGTTTTTATGGCCCTTAGGCCTTCAGCCTCGTTCCCCCCTTTACTCAGCCCTAGGTTCGCTTCAGCCTGCCCCCCCCCCCCCCAAAATGACATTTCAGGTTAGGGAGGAAAAGCATGGTTCTTCCTTTTCTTCTTCAAGGGACTTTATCATACACCTCCCAAATTGCATTTCCCCAGGAATACTCTCCTGATGAGGAATCATTGAGGGGATTCCCCCCCTGAGGATATTACATTTGGTGAGACCATCACCAAGATGAGACTATTTCAAATGGGATACCTCACAAATGACTGACACCCAAGAGGTACTTTGAGCTTATTCCCTTTCCCTTCTGCTGTTCCTCCGATTCTACCTGCTTACTTGGATGACTTTAATTCTGCATCTAAGGCCCCAGACTCTCAGCCACCTGCCCGCAAGAGCCCATACCACTTCTACAAGATGCCTGATGAGCACAAATTTTTAAATGTGAAGCAAGAATGTATCGCAGAAAAAAACGCACCACACCAGAAATGATAAAGACTTTACTGGTGCATCTGGTACCTCTGCTTTCGCCTTCAAGGAATATTATTGCACTCAAACAGCTTAAGCTTAATACACTGTACAATTGAATCTATTGCACATTCCCAATTAATCAGTTTTTTTCAAATCAGTGTATCCCTAAGATTCCTTACCTCAATTTTTCATCTCTTGCGCAATATGCGATGTATATAAATACATAAGACATTTCAACAAGAAAGTACATCATATATAATACATATGACGTGTACTTACCTACTACATAAATACAGAAGCATATGCTCACTCTGCAGTGTCTGTTTCTGTTTTCAGAAGATGCTCCTGGCTGAGACTTCAGAATGTCCCAGAGGACTTAAGTCCAAGATCTTGGATGGCCCCCTGGATCACAATCTGCAGATCTCAAAGAATCTGCAAGGAAAAGATAAGGAATTGCAGGACATTAAACATTTACTGGTGTCCCCCATTCCCAAGTACTATAGCAACTACCCCACTAAAGCCACCTTTGTAAGGTGTAACTATCCTCAGACAGGTGCCTTCTCTTCCAGATCTAGAAGTGGTGCAACACCCCCCACGTCCAGACCTAATGCACCACATTCTCAGCCCAGGCAATCTTTTCAGGACAAAGGAGCCCCCAACAATGCGTGACTGCCTTGCCCACCTACCACTCTTAGCATGCCCTCCCCTTCTAGCAAACCATCACCATGGACCAATGGGTACTATCCATAATCCAAAAAGGATATTTCCTCTCCTGGAAAGAAACCCCACCCAGGAGAGGCATCCCCCCCCCCCCCCCTGCAAAAAAAAAAAAAAAAAAACAGCTACATCTCCTTTCACAGACCTGATAAAGCTAGCTGCCATAGAACCTGTCCCCCTCAGGACAGGAAGGAGAAGGTTTCTACTCCAGTCTCTTCCTAGTCCCCAAAAAGACAGCCCTTGGAGGCCCATCTTAGACCTCTCCTTCCTAAAACTTTACATTCAGGTGTCCGCTTTCAAAATGCTGTCACTTTCCACCCTGCTACCTCTTATTCTGCCCAAGGCTTTTATAGCCACCTCAGACCTTGGAGGCCTTACCTACACATACCCATCAGGACTTCCCACAGAAGATTCCTGCATTTCTGTGGGCCGCCCTCTCATTTCCAATTTACTGCTTTGCCCTTTGGTTTTTCCACTGTCCCCAGGGTGTTCACAAAATGCCTGGCCCCAGCCATTGCCTTCTGCAGAACTTGGGGAATCAATATTTACCCCTATCTGAATGACATCCTAATACTGACAGTCAAAAGATACCCTCTCAAATAATCTGCACTTCATGTCCCTTCTGCAGAATTTAGGGTTCACCCTCATCCTTCCAGAGTCCTCAGTCAACCCAGACCAGGACAAGATTTTTCTGGGTTCCAGAATCAGAACAGACTAAATTAAGGCCTTTCTCCCACAGGACAGGGTACTATCCCTGACCTCACACTTCAAGGAGATCCTATACTCTCAAAGTAACAGTAAGGCAATTCCTTTTACTCCTGGGCTTATTGGCAGCAACCATCCCTATGCTACCACTGGCCAGAAAGCATATGCACAAGCTACAGTGGTACCCCAAAAACATTTTGTCCGAGCACCTGAATCATTTGGAACAGGTAATTCTTCTCCTTCCCTGCCTAAAGAAAGAAATCAGCTGGTGGATCCAATAAGTCCAGTTAAACCCAGGATCCCCCCCCCCCAACCCAAGTAATGCATACAGATGCCTTAGATTCAGGTTGGGGTGCAGCAATGACATCTTACAGGGTTCAGGCAAACTGGCACCCTTCCCTCAAGGCCAAACACATCAGTGTCAGAGAAGTGACAGCAGTCTTCCTAGCTCTAAAAACCTTTACACTCCTACCAGGAGTTCTTCTAATGGTGACAGACAGTGCCACTGTAATGGGGTACCTCAAGCATGGAGGGACAAAAGCTTAGCTGTGCAGACTATCCCTGCTGATATGGGACTTGGCCTCTCGCCACAATTTGTCCCTGTAGGCAGCCTACAACCCCTCACAGGGCAACACGCAAGCAGATCTAAGCAGGGCATAGTCCCCACAACACTGGATGCTGGACAGGAGCATCTTCCTAGATGTAGTCCCAGTGGGGCACTCATCAAATACACCTGTTCGCCTCCCCCCAGAACAGGCACCTGCAGACCTGCTCAAAGACTTGCTCCCGTCAAGCATGCAGAGTAGATGCTTTCAACATCTCCTGTCAGGGGAAGTTTCTTTATGCCCTCCCCCATCCCACTGTTTCAGGAAGTCCTGAAAATCAATGACAAACAGAAAATCTTGATTTACTTCTGTTCCTATGTTGCAGTATTCTAGATGTGGGATTTTTTGCCCTCGGGCGACTTGTACGTCGTTTTCAGCTTTGCTGTTGCAGTGTGCATGGTACATCACACTTAGGGCCATAAACCAGAGGCTATAAATGTAACATCTGCATGCCCAATCCTCCAGAACTTTTCAGCCGCAGACTGTATTCACATCGTACGATTGCTTCTTCACAGACATCACATGTTAGATGAGTAACCCATTGGGTTTCTAATTTTTCTTATTTTTTGCCAATTGTTATTGCTTACGCTTGGTTGTTGTAGCCTTTAGCTAATGTTAAGAAGAGAGGGAAAGTGCCAGTGCAGGCACGAGATACCCTGTGAAGACACATAACGGATGTGTTTTGCCTAGGCCGGGAACACCATCACTCCTGCGCAATTTGTCAGTCTTTTTCCTAAGACCCTGCGCAGCTGTCTGGCCACATTAAACCTCTATCTCGAAAACCAGCCCTAAGAATGGATCCTGCATCGTAGGCCGCACTCTAACCTCCTCGCAAGAAGGCCAAGTTTCCTCGACCTTCCTCGCCTACCGCTCGGCAGATCTGTCTACTACAGGAATGTTCTTTGAGGAAGCCGTTTTGCAGCAGACTACCAGTACATCCGGACTTTATCCAGAGAAACTACCGTCTATGTCAAGGGGGGAAACCAGTTTCGGTGGTACCTCCGACTGGGATCCAGACTGCAGATGTGTTACTATCCAAACTTGATGCCAGGCCAGTCTACTTCCTCCCCGGCCAAAAAAAAGCAGAAAACTAAACATACCTCCACTACGGAAGCCACACCAGATGGGCAGGCCTTCATCTCCTCTCTCGTGAAGGCCTTTATGGCCCTCTGGCCTTCAGCCTCAGCCACCTTCACTCTTCCTCTTCTGAGCCGTAGGCCTGCTTCTGCTTCTTCCCTCCCACCCATGACCCCTGAAGTCAGGGAAGAACATGATTCTTCTTGCTCATCCTCTGAACAGTCCATTTCTTATGTTTCTCAGATTGCTATCCCCCCCCAGGAATATTACTCTCCTGGTGAGGAATTTGTGGAAGGATTTCCCCTCCTGAGGATATTGCATTTAGTGAGACCACCAAGCTGAAGGATTACTTTAAATGGGATACGTCCCAAATGACACCCAGAAAAGGTACTTTGAGCTGCTGCAAGTAAAACCACCCTCCCCTTCGGCAGTCCCCTCGGTTCTGCCTCCTTACTTGGATGCCTTCAACTCTGCTTCTAAGGCCCCAAACTCTAGCCCTTAAGTATCCTGACCACTTTTATAAAGTACCAGAGGACCAGAAATTCCTGGCTAAACCACCCTGGTCCACCACTGCAGATAAGCGATCTAGACTGCTGCCTTCTGGTGCCTTCTGCCTCGTTTCCTATCCACAGATGGACAGTAAGTATTTGGATAGGATGGGAAAGAAGGTATACACTACTTCCACTTTGGCTTTGAGCCATAAGTTATCAGACCCACATGACCAAGTATGCATTAGACTTGGTCTCTCAAGCTTCCTCCATACTGGCCTCTTTGCCTGACAGTCCCATTAAGACGCCTCCAGACTTTCCTTGACCCAACAGGTAGCCAGACATTCCATCAATTGCAGCTACAATGCTGCTGAAGCATCTGCTTCTGTCCTCAGGAGGTACACATGGCTAAGACTCCAGAACCTCCGAGGATTTAGTCTTAAGGTTTTGGGCACCCCTCTGGACCACAATGTCCTTTTCGGTAAACAATCTGTAGACATTTTCAAAAATCTGCAGGAAAAAAGCAAAGAACTACAGAGCATCAGGCATCTTCTGGTGTCACCCATCCCCAAGTTTTATAGGAACTACCCTGCTAAGGCCACCCTTGAGATGTAATCCTCAACCCTCTGCCAGGTTTAGTAGAGGAGCTAGACCTACCACAGCCAGACTCTCTGCTCCACCACATCAACCCAGACTATCTTTCAGGGCAGAGGAAGTCCCAGTAATGCGTGACTGCCTTGCCCACCTACACCTCTTGGTCCACCTTTTCCACCGTCTTCCCCTTTGGCAGTCAATCACTGCAGACCAATGGGTCTCGACCATTATCCAAAAGGGTACTTCCTATCCTGAAAAGGAAAACCAGTCAGAAAAGGCATTCCTTCCCCCCCTTAAAAAACAGGCTCATCTCATGCCACAAGTTCTGGCAGACCTTCTAAAGCTAGGCACCATAGTGAATCCAGCAAGTCCAACTAAACCCAGGGCTCCCACTACAAACCCCCACCCCATCCCAAGTAATGCATACAGATGCCTCCGATTTGGGTTGGGGAGCAACTTTGGCGTCTTAGGATGCAAAAAAGTGACCTCCCTCTCTTCAGGCCAAGCACATCAGTATCAGGGGAAATGACAGCAGTTGTCTTGGCTCTAAAGACCTTCACTCCCCTTCTGGTTCCAGGGGTGCTCCAGATTGTGACCAACAACACCACGGTGATGTGGTACCTCAACAAACATGGAGGAGTAAAGGCCTATCAGCTGTGCAGACTAACCCTGCTGATACCCCTTCTGGTTCCAGGGGTGCTCCAGATTGTGACCAACAACACCACGGTGATGTGGTACCTCAACAAACATGGAGGAGTAAAGGCCTATCAGCTGTGCAGACTAACCCTGCTGATATGGGACCTAGCCTGTCATCACAGCTTAGTCCTGCAGGCGGCCTGCATCCTCTAGCAGGGAACCACCAAGCAGGTCTCTTGAGCAGGACCTCCGTGCCTCAGAATGAATGGATGCTGAACAAGGAGGTAGTTTTGGACATAATCCACCAGTGGGGTCTAAGATCTGTTTGCCTCCCCTCATAACCGGCAACTGCAGACCTTCTGCTCAAAAACCTACTCGCCTCTAGCATGGAGAGGGGATGCTTTCAGCATCTCTTGGGAGGGGAAGTTCCTTTATCTCTCACCGCATTCCCACTGATTCAAAGTAGTCCTGAAAATACAGGAGGACAAACCAAAAATATTGATGTGAGAATGTTCAATCTCGCCGTTTGTTCTTACACCTGGTTCGGAGCCGATCCTCTGCTCCGTGTCTGCCGCTTGGCAAAGCTCTGCATCGAGAAGAAGCTCGAGACCAACCTAACTCCCACAATCCCCCTCTGCCTTTACCTCAGATCTAGTTTGCCGCTGCAACGTTCGCATCATTTTGATGAGCTCGGACCACCTCAAAGCTAAGATTGATTATTTCTTATATTTCTTGTATTATTTTTGTATAAAAACTTCTCGTTGACTGTGTGTGAGTAGTGTATCGAGGGTTTCTCTGTTCTGTATATAATTTTTATATACTTCTTTGAGTTATTCCCTCGGGGCCTACCCCCACCCTTAACTTTTACTGGAGTTGACTATTGGATGTGACTTTATTAACAGGATTTGACAAATATTACTGGTTTTGACAACTTTTACTGGATTGGACATTTAGTACTGGCTATTTCACTATTTTCTGGATTGGATTTTGTAAACATGTCAGAAAAAGCTAAATCGGGCTTCAAACGGTGCCAATGTGGACAGAAGATGTCTGTCAGACAATCATAGTTCCTGCGTCTACTGTCTTGGCCCTCTCCATCTGCAAGAAGACTGCTCCATCTGTCATTCTTTCAGTGGAAGGGTCATGACAGATAGGCGCAGGAAACTTATGGATAGGGGCCTTTTGAAGCCTGCATTCCAAGAGGCTCTGGATGCATCAGACCAGGCATCTAAATCCTCAAAGGAATCAAAGACGTCGGAGCCCAAGTCATCGGCTCCGAGCTCTTCATTCAAAGTTCGATCACCGGTTCCACAGACTTCGGGGCCGAGTGTTGAACTGTTGTCAGTTACCGAGCCTCGAGTCTTGGAACCGGTGACGGAGCTTCCTCCTCCTGTACTTTTGAGGTCGGCTCAGTCTTCGATTCCTTCGACGCATTCTTCCAGGCCCCTCTCCGACACCGATGTAGACCGTGTGGTGCAGAAATTGATGGAGAATACAGCCTTGTCCAAACTCATCTCTGTCTCCTCCCAGTTGGTGTCAAGACTCGAAGGCCTTCCCTTATCTCCACCTGTTCCTCCTGGCCTATCCAGTCTTCGGAGCCGGGAGAGGCTGATCTGGTGATTGTGGAGCCCTCTGTGCCGGAACCGTCGTTTTCTCTGTCGGTACCGTTCACCTCGACTCCGTCGGATCCAGTACCGGAGTCTCGGAGCCGAAGATCCATCTTTGGGTCCGGGACTGAGAGTCGGACCGATGTTTCGGTTCCGACACTCCCTCACGGGGCCTCGGCTCGGATCGACTCTGCTCCGTCCTCGGGGTCGATGCCTTCGGTGCCTGTCTCGGGAATTCCTCCGACTTCTTCGGAACCGTGGGATACCTCGACTCGGGACCCGGGGGCCTTCGAACTCATGAGGAAGGTGTTGTCTGTTCAGACAACCACTTCAGCAGAAACAGCTTCTCCTTCCCATAAAGGTCCGTTATCCTCCTCTGCACCCACGGCTACGTCTAAGCGTCGAGCACCAGTGTCTCAGCCACCCCTAGAGGGTGCCCCCTTTTCCTCTGAGGCTTCTTCGGATGCCCCCCCCCCCCCCGAGGAAGTTCCGAGGAAAAGATTGTGTAAGAGGAGACACTTAGATTCTCCACAAGAATCATTGACATCAGACACTGACTTGGTCAGAAGGGTCCCCAAAGTCACCCTCAGAGGATGTCTCCTTTTCTGACATCCTGGAGATCCTAAAACAGAGAGGTGATTGGCAATCCCTTCCCCCTTCTGAGGATGAGTCAGTCTTGCTGAAGGCATTCGGTGCTCGCCTTTCCTCCTCCTGGGTCACTCCGCCCTTCGATGAGTTGATGGAACTGATTGCTCGAAGGGCGTGGGAGACACCTGACACGTGGAGCCAGTCCCTAGAAAGCCTAACAAATATATTACTGCCCCCAAGATAAGGCTTATCTGACAAAGGAGTGCCAGTGACGCTATGGGTGGCAGCGCCACGAAAAGGAGATGTCTGAATCTTCCTCATCTGTCCATCCGCTAACAGAGATTCTAGGACTATGGACAGGTATGGGAAGCATTTTAGTTCAGCGGCTTTTTCTATGCGATCCCTGAACTATTTGACCCACTTCACACGGCTACAGAGGGATCTAATCAAAGAGTTGGGAGATACCCTCCAGGGTACTACAGATGCTGCTGTCTCTGAGAAGGTTACAGCACATCTCAGTACCCTTACATCTATTGCAAACTCGCCCATGAGGCTGATCTCATACGCAGCCGAAGGATCGAGTAGGGCAGCAGCTTCAGCGATTGCTCTTCGTAGACAATCCTGGATGCGCTTATGTTCATTTGCGGAAGCCTTCAAGTCTTCCTTTACTAACGCCCCAATTGATGGTGCCACTCTCTTTGGCCCCAAAGTAAAGGAGACCCTTACCCGGTGTGAGCAAGAGGGAAAGACTCTGCTGTCGGAGTCCGTTTTTCCACCCGATCCAGACCGTACCCCAAAGGGCAACGTGGTGGAAAAATGTGGATGTTCTTCATCTCACATTGCTGCAGTCCTAACACTTGGGTAGTCCGCTGTCCCAGTCGGCCCGAATACCAAAGTATAAGGCTGACGTCGGTCAAGGCGCATTAGTCTGACGTCAGGGTACAAATGCGCATGACCGACGTCATTTCCTCAGTCTTTTTTGCTGCATGGTCCGATGCAGAAGCAGTTTTGCAAGTGCAGGTTGGCGTTCTGAGATTTTCCGAAGTCGGAGTTTCAGACCGAATCCAAGTTGGCTAAGTACCCCGTTGGGGAATATTTTGTTTTTTTTCTTGCCTCAGTATTTTACCGGATGTCAGAAAAAGTGAATAACTGTATTTCTTGTGGGAAACAGATACCTCATAGGGATTACCATACCTTGTGTATACCTTGCTTAGGGCCTGAGCACGACGTTGTTGGCTGTCGCTCTTGTGCTAGATTTAACAAACGCACTATAAAGAGAAGATTAGATTGTGCCAGGTTAGTGTTTGGGAAGCGGTGTAATTATAAAATGCCGTCGGATGCTCCGACGCCCGCTTCGTCAAAAAAGCGCAAGGACAAAACAGCAAAGCCTAGGCTGGAAGAACCGTCCGTTCCGGACGTCGGTTCTTTAGAGGGCTCAGTGGAGCCAGAGGTTCAGCCAGAAATTTCTTTGGAATCACAGGGAGAGACTTTATTACTGCAAGATGTGACCTCTCAGGAGGTAGGCCAGGTGGAAGGGGCTTCTTTGGTAGCTGTTCTTCCTTCCCTTCCTAAGGTGGTTAGGCCCTCCCCTGCTGTTTCCAAGGCTTCTCCCAGAGGCAGGCCAGGTTTTGTTTCAGGTGTTACTCCTAGTACTTCAGGGTCTGTACCTAAGAAGCATATACTTAAGATGGCAGAAGATTTGATTACTATGATTAGAGGTTCTATGCCCCCTCCTGATAAGAGGCCCAGGGTGGAACCTGAGCTTGGGAGTCTTGAGCAGTGTTCGGATGCTTCTGAGTCTTCGGCTGAAGACTTGCAGGAGTATTCCCCTTACTCTGATTCTGATGTGGATGATTCTACTCCTGCTTCTCCTCCTGAGGATTTTTCTTTTTCAGAGACTCTTCATTCCATGAGGGAGCATTTTAAATGGGAAGGTCAGGATTTCTCTGATTCCAGGAAAAGGCTTAGGGAATTTTTGTTTCTACCCCAGCATAGGCCTTTAGCTATACCTCCTGTTCTAGATGTGGTGGAGGATGTTTTTGCAGAGGCTTCTCTGAATCCTGATTCTTTGCCTCCTGCTCCAGTTAAACCGGATAGATATTATAGGGTGCCTGAAGCTCATAAGTATCTTTTTAAGAGTCCTAGGGCAGACCCAGAAACTGTTTCACAGGGGCCTAAAGGTGTTAAGGCTTCTGTTGTTAAAAATCCTGTTCCTCCAGATAGAGGCAAGGGCTTTGGATAGATGGGGAAAGAAAGTGTATACTTCTTCCACTTTGGCCATGAGAGCTTTGAATTGCCAGTTTCACATGTTGAAATACCAAAATTATCTCCTTTCACAATTAAAGTCTAAGGTAGATGCTTTGGCGGAAGGTATTGAGTGTAAAGAGTTGCAGGATTTAGTTCATGTTTCTGAACAGGTGGGTAAGCATTCTTTGCAATGTGGTTTTGATGCTGTGCAGGCCTCTTCGAGGGTGGCTGCCACTGGTTCAGTTCTTCGCAGGCACGCCTGGCTGAGGGATCAGAATTTAGCTGAGCATGTGAAGACAAGGATTTTAGATGCTCCTTTACAATCTGATGTGTTTGGTTCGTCTGTGGAAGCAATTCTAAAGAAAATGGAAGACAAGGCTAAGTCTATGCAGACTGTTAAAGATTTTTTGCAGGTTCAGCCTCCGAAGTTTAGTAGAAATTGGCCTACCAAGGGGTGGACATATCCTGCTTATGATTCCCAGTCTAGGGGTAGGTCTAGACGTGGTAGGGGCAGAGCTCAAGGTTCTTTTAGGCCTAGAACAGGGAGTTCACCTGCTCAGTCTTCTGGTGAGGGCAGGGGTCAGTCCTTTCGTAAACAGACCCAATGACCTGCCTTTTCAGCTGCCAGAATCTTCTCGTTTGGCAGCACCTTTGGGAGGAAGGTTGGCACTTTTCAAAGGAAACTGGAGTTTAATTACCAAAGACAGATGGGTATTGGATATCATTCACCACGGTTACAGGTTTTATTTCCATACCTTGCCTCCTTTCAAAGGCATGCCAGACATTCCTCCTCAGCAAAGGAAAGAGGCTCACAAGCAAATTTCTCTGTTACTCCAAATAGGGGCAATTCAGCCGGTTCCGGTGCCAGAAAGGGGCCTAGGATTTTATTCTCGCCTGTTCCTAGTACCAAAAAAGGGGAACACGTGGAGACCAATTTTGGATTTGTCTATCCTCAACACTTATCTGGACATTCCCAAGTTCAAAATGTTGACGTTACAACAGCTTTTACCTCTGCTGGGCAAAGATCACTGGATGGTAACCTTGGATCTCAAGGAAGCTTACCTTCATGTTCCTATCAGGCTAATTTGCAGGAAGTATCTGCGTTTTCGAGCTGGAAATTCTCATTATCAGTTCTCTGCATTGCCCTTTGGCTTATCTACTGCACCCAGAGTATTCACAAAAGTTCTGGCTCCAGTAATAGCTTTCTTCAGGCTAAAAGGAATACAAATCTATCCTTATTTGGACGACTGCCTGATTCTAGCTCAAGAAAGGGACGTGCTTCTTCAGCATTTGGAATATGTGATAGCAGTGCTAAGATGCCTAGGGTATTCTGTGAACGAAATAAAGTCCAGTCTAGTACCCTCTCAAGACATGTGCTTTCTGGGTGTGAGACTGAATACAGCATCCCAGATGGCCTTTATAACCCCGGACAAACAAAAGAATCTTTCTCTTTATTTCCATCAACTATCTCATCAGTCCGGGCTGACTGCAAGGACAGTCCTTCAAGCCTTAGGGTTCATGGCATCTTGTATTCTGGTGCTTCCCAATGCCAAACTGCATATGAGGAAGCTACAATGGTATCTCAAAAATGTATGGACACAGCACTGCCAAGATTTGGACACTGTCATTCAAATAATACCTTGCATTCAAAAGGAATTTTTGTGGTGGGCTCAGGAATGTCACCTAAACAAGGGACTCTCTGTGACCCGGCCAGAGGCGAGTCAGATTCTAACGACAGATGCCTCAGACACAGCTTGGGGAGCTCATCTGAATGGAAAGTGGATACAAGACAAGTGGCCTGCCAGACTGCAGCATCTACATATCACCATGAAGGAGATGTTAGCAGTCCAGTTTGCTTTGCTGGCGTTCAAGGATTTACTTCTTCCAGGGCAGGTGTTGATTCTAACAGACAACACAACTGTCATGTGGTACATCAACAAACAAGGGGGAACACATTCTTATCCTCTATGCAGGCAAGCATTGATTTTGTGGGAGACTGCGTTAAGCTTGCAACTGAATCTTCAAGCAAGGTTTCTGCCAGGAGCACAGAACTCCTTAGCAGATGTGTTAAGCAGGCAAATCATGGATCCCCACGAGTGGAAACTGGATCTTCATGTATTTCAAAAATTGACAGTGTCATGGGGAACTCCAGACATAGATCTGTTCGCTTCTCCACTAAACCACCAGCTGCCAAAGTTTTGCACGAAAAGGTTTCATCACACAGCCTGGAAAGTGGATGCTCTTTCCTTCAGTTGGAAAAATCTTCATGTGTATGCCTTTCCACCTCTGCCTCTCCTCCCAAAGGTACTCCTAAAGGTCAGACAAGACAAGCCAAGGATGATTTTAATAGCTCCAGATTGGCCTCGGCAGCACTGGTACCCATTGCTGAGGAGTCTGGTAAGGAAGCCTCCTTGGCCCTTACCCTTGATTCCACATCTATTGTCTCAGAAGGACGGGCATCTACTCAATGTCAAGCTTCACTCTCTTCATCTAACAGCCTGGCATATTCTGTTTTGAACCATAGCAGGTCTCAGCTTCCTCAACAAGTTTTAAATGTGATTATGGAAGCCAGAAGACCTAGTACAAGGAAAGTGTACGCAGGCAAATGGAAGAGATTTTTATTTTGGAGTGCAGCAAAGGATTTGGATGTTTCTGAGCCAAATTTGAGTGTGGCTCTTCAATATCTTACTGAGTTATTGGACAAAGGTTTGTCTTTTTCTTCCATTAAGATTCATGCTGCAGCAATTTCAGCTCACTATGATTGTGACCCACCATTGTTTTCTCATCCTTTGTTCAAGCAATTTCTTAGAGGGGCAAAGAATATAAGACCCCACGTAGAGCTCCTACTCCTGCTTGGGATCTCAATTTTGTGTTGGAGAAACTTACTCTACAACCTTTTGAGCCTGCAGCTACTGCTGAATTGAAATATTTGTCATGGAAGACTGCTTTTTTGTTAGCCATTACCTCTGCAAGAAGGGTGTCTGAATTGCAGGCCCTTATGGCAGTTGAGCCTTTCCTGATTTTTCATAAGGATAGGGTATCTTTACGTACTAATCCTTCCTTTATCCCTAAAGTGGTTTCTAGTGTGGCTTTAAACCAAACTATTCATTTGCCTACCTTTTATGCAAGTCCCCAAAATAAGGGGGGAAAGATTTTGTACACTTTAGATGTACACAGGCAATTACGTTATTATTTAAGCAGGACTAAGGATTTTAGGCAGTCTCAGCAGTTGTTTGTTTCATTTGCTTTGAGTTCTCTGGGTAAGCCTGTGTCAAAACAAACTATTTCTAAGTGGATTGGGTTTTGCATTACTTTCTGTTACTCCCATCATGGCAAAGAGATTCCAGCTGGGATTAGGCCTCATTCCACTAGGGCTACTGCCACTTCAACAGCATTTTTAAAGGGGGTGGCAACTAAGGATATTTTGGAGGCAGCTACTTGGAGTTCAGTACATACTTTCTCTAAGCATTACCACCTTCCTCTCTACTCTAAGTCTAGGGCTGGTTTTGCCACTGCTATTTTACAGGGCATGTTATCAGCTCCTGCTTCTTTGTGATTTGCCATCCTCCCTTACCTCTGCTTTGGGATTCTACCCAAGTGTTAGGACTGCAGCAATGTGAGATGAAGAACATAGTACAGTTTTGTACCTACCATAAATGTAGATGTTCGAAGATCCACATTGCTGCAGTCCAATTTACCCTCCCTCCTTCCCCTCTATGTTTAGGGGTGGTTGTGTGGGTGGACTTGTACCTTTCTGACTGTGTATATATTGTATATATATTTGGTACAGGGGTGTTTGGTGGTGGTGTTGTTGTTTTTTGGTTTGGCCTTATTCTTTTAGGGTCTTCTGACATCTGGGGCAAGAAAAGACTGAGGAAATGACGTCGGTCATGCGCATTTGTACCCTGACGTCCTGACGTCAGACTAATGCGCCTTGACCGACGTCAGCCTTATACTTTGGTATTCGGGCCGACTGGGACAGCGGACTACCCAAGTGTTAGGACTGCAGCAATGTGGATCTTCGAACATCTACATTTATGGTAGGTACAAAACTGTACTTTTCGAAAACCCCAAGGCTCTTTCCCAGGCACACAGGGTGATGCCCCCTCTAGAGGCAGAGGAGGGGGCAAAGGTGGAAGACGTCGCCCTGGCGGCAGAGGGGTCCCGAAACCAAGGTGACAGGGATACACTCCCCGGGAAACCTTTCCAGCACTCCTGAGAGGAGGCCCGACTGTCCTGCTCTGGAGGCAGTCGAGGGTCGCTTAGCTTTATACCCTCAGGCCTGGCAAAATATTACATCAGACAATTGGGTAAAAAGCATTGTTACCAGAGGCTACAGAATTCCCTTCCTATTGCCCCCAATTCCACAGAAAAGACTCCCAGATGTGCCATCTGCGAGGCCCTGCAGCTATAGAAATTTCAAAGCTGCTAGAAAAAAGTCATCCAACCAGTCCCAGCGTACCAAAGAGGATTCGGAACTTACTCAAGGTTCTTTTTAGTTCCAAAAAAGACAGGGGACTGGAGGCCAATTCTGGACCTAAGCAAACTCAATACCTTCATCAAAAAAGAAAAGTTCCGGATGGTCACACTTGAATCGATCCTTCCATTTTTACAGAAGGACAACTGGATGTGCTCAATAGATCTAAAGGACGCATACTACCACATCAAAATGGCCAGGGCGTCCAGGGATCACTTGCGCTTCCGGCTGGGAGCCAGTCATTTTCAGTTTCGAGCCCTGCCCTTTGGTCTGACCTCAGCCCCCAGGGTTTTCACAAATGTATGGCAGTGGTAGCGTCTCACTTGAGACTCCTGGGATTCCAGGTGTTTCCGTATCTGGACGACTGGCTCCTTTCTGCCACCACCGAGCGTCAATTGATTCAGGCCAGGGATTACACGCTACAACTTTGTGTTCATCTCGGAATTTCCGTAAATTTCGAAAAATCTTTACTACAGCCATCACAGCATATCTCATTCATAGGAGCAGAATTGGATACGCGTTGCTTAATTCTAAGGCTTCCTCCAGAAAGGATAGCCTTCCTACAAAACCATACATCTCTTCTGTCCAGAAAATCCCCAGCGAAACTGGTTCTGAAAGTTTTGGGTCTCATGGCAGCTTCTCTCATTGCGATACCCTTGGGAAGACTGCACATGAGAGTTCTTCAATGGCTACTGTTTGCACAATGGTCGTTCCAAAAGTTACCCCTGACACACGAAATCCACATCACAAACATATGCAAATCACACCTGGCTTGGTGGCTCCGGACTTGCAATCTTTCCAGCGGAAGACCATTTGTGCTGCCCACGCCGACAGCAACGGTGACCACGGACGCTTCCCTGATAGGGTGGGGGGGCATCTTTCAGGGACAGACAGTCCAAGGCGAATGGACCAATTTGGAATACAATCTGCACATCAATGTTCTAGAGTTGAGGGCAGTGTTTCTAGCGTTGCAACACTTTGCTCCCCTTCCTCTAGGGACAATTGCAGTCCAGACGGACAACATGTCCATAGTCTGGTACATAAACAAGCAAGGGGGAACAAAGTCTTAACAACTATGCAGATAGGCCATGAGAATCTGGCAATGGGCGGAGTCCACGGGTCACTTTCTGATGGCAACGCACATCCCGGGGTTATCCAACGTCATAGCGGACAGGTTGAGCAGAGCTATCCTGTTACCTCACGAGTGGTCCCTCAAACAGTCAGTTGCGACGGAAATATTTCGCAAGTGGGGCCAGCCTTCCTGCGATCTGTTTGAGTCTCCAATGAACGCCAAATGCAGAAGCTATTTTGCCCTATTACCCCCTCCAGGGGAAGTCCCCAGGGACGCTCTGGTTCACGATTGGCCCCCGGGTCTCCTGTACGCTTTTCCTCCTGTTCCCCTGATTTTAAAATTTCTACAGAAAGCCAGCAACCTGCAAAGGACAATTATCCTCATTGCCCCATTCTGGCCTCGTCAAATCTGGTTTCCCTTTCTTCTGGCACACCAAATGTGGGAACCCTGGATCCTGGACCCAGAAAGCCCCCCGCATCCACCTGCCCCCAA